>NW_026057264.1:0-55253 GCF_019202705.1 Hemisphaericaspora subhashii | reverse complement strand
AGGCAAAGGTGAATGTTCCACACCGGAAATAATTTCGTTCATAGTTAGTATTAGAGGGAGCTTAATCTCGCAAGACGAAGGAATCGTTCCGACACGTGGAAATGCGTTCATCTACTACTTCCTAAAATTGCGAAGAGAGTTATTGAACACAGATTTGACGGTTCCCGCGATCAGAACAATCACTGAGAGAAAGCGGGACAAAATGGCGTTGCAAGACTATGACAAACTTGACCGTGAGTATAGATCAATGGTACCATGGTCGGCATTGCAAAGTACCTGCGAAGAGGAAGACCGTAGAAAGTCACCATTATCACCACCTGCCTTACCTACCTTCTATGGTGTCGCCACAACTCCAGTTGGACAAATACATCCTCGTGCAAACTCATATCCTATTGCTGGTCGTCATCCACCACCAGACATCCGACATGGAATCATGACACATAATTCATCAGGTCATGATCATTCTTCAAGTGTTGGGGAGTTGGATAGTCCACCAACTAAACGTATGACTAGAAAAAGGTTTCCGGAAGAAATAATAAATATTTTACTTAAATGGTGGAATGATCATTTGAATCATCCTTATCCGAACTCATTTGAAATGAGTCAATTGATGATGGTTACTGGGTTGAATAAACAACAATTGAGGTCCTGGTTTCAGTATGCTCGTTAAAAAAAATAGCCTTTTGAGAGCACAAAAGAGGTTGAACGTGGTTTAAAAAGTGGCGCCACTGACAAATTCTAGCTAGTTAGAAAATGGTTCCAGTCAAGGTGATAGGTATCAAAAAGACAGCGTCAAAAGATAAATCGACTGGTAACAAGGGATGTTGCTGTTTGGGTTTTTGTAGATGTCACTAAGAGAGAGAGAGAGAAACATTAAATATATCAATAATGATACTAGTAGAAGGAACGCCGAAACCGCGACTCACAACTACAACCCTATATATTTAGAGAACCCGATACATAATTGTCTTCTTTTGTTTTCTGTCATCCGCGGCAGAGGTTTCCTTCTTGTTTTGATTTTCTGATGGTCATTTGAAGTACAAGAACCCAAATTTTTGTAGGACCTTTAAAAATCTATATTATAACCTCTTCGGTAATTCTATATTTTCAATTTATATGTTTTGCTTATAAACAATGCGCGATTCGTTTAAACGCGATATTTAAATTCGCGATAATTTTGAAATTTAGATAAGTTCCCTCCATTGTTTGATGCAGATATTTTTTGCAACGTTCCCAGCTCCACATTTAAAAGAAGTAACATATCCGGGGAGAACGTTGGTGGAAAGAAAATTAGCTGCAAAAGTAAGCTGATCAAGCTCAACCCCTGTGATGTTCGTACCCGCTACATTGATACTGTAGATACGTTCGTTAGGCTATCGATTTTATACATGTAGGATCATCTTATGTTCGAGTTCCTTCTTTCATTCTTTTTCGTTATCACACATCAATTTTTGCAATTTTTGCAATTTCTGCAACAAAAAATTCGAAACGTAAAAGTGAATGTAACTTACACATGCTGTTCAAAAATTATTATATTGAGATGTAGACTAGTCAAACGATATCACCTGGTATACTTACTGGGGAAAGAGTTTGGGTGAATTGCATAGCTGAACGTCCGAAAGCTTGAATTGAATTGAATCGGATTATCAACCAACTCAATTAGATTGCATAGCAAATGTGTCGAAGACTATAATATCTACAAACGATTCTCGTGAGCTATGTTTTCAACCAAAAGGGTATAATTGGAACCAGTGTCTACCCCAAAGTACAACTTTGCTTGGTTTTGCAGTTTTGGTGATATCGATCAAAGATTTCGCACCCATCAAAAAAATAGGTCACGTGCCCATAATAGGGCTCAACCCTAAACTCCAAATAATTTGCAGTTTTTTTCGCTTCAGTCGTTTTCGCAACTTCGAAGTGTCAATGCGATACTGAAAAAATTTATGTGAAACCACCAACTTGTATTGCTCTTCATCAACAACCCAAAACTAAGGAATAGTCTGCTTAGCTTAATTTGATTATCTCTAGTTACAATAACAATATCAAGAATGTCTACTGAATCTGCTTTATCCTACGCTGCCTTAATCTTGGCCGATGCTGAAGTTGAAATCACTTCTGAAAAATTATTAGCTTTAACCCAAAAGGCTAACGTTGAAGTTGAAGGTATCTGGGCTGATTTATTCGCCAAGGCTCTCGAAGGTAAGGACTTGAAGGAATTCTTCTTCAACTTCTCTTCTGCTCCAGCTGCTGCTGCTCCAGCTGCCGGTGCCGCTGCTGGTGGTGCTGAAGAAGCTGCTGCTGAAGAAAAGGAAGAAGAAGCCAAGGAAGAATCTGATGATGATATGGGTTTCGGTTTATTCGATTAAACGTAGAAATCTGAAATAATAAAGTTTTAAGATCTACAGTTCAATTTTCCATGTAATTTTAGTTAAATGTTGGATTATTCAAATTATTGATGTTGTGGGTATATGTTAGAAATAATGTTACGATTTCAATGATGGTAATCTTAATCTATATAAATTTTAATATTATTAAAGGTTTTTAAAGGATTTTTCGAATATACAAAAATAATAAAAATTGATTCATGTGTAGTCATTGTGCGGTACTAACCGCCGTGTGTATCTCACTAATAAGCTGATCTCACGACGACATCTTACATCTTCTCGTAGAATCTTAGAATCTCTATTTCCATGTGCAATTATGGAAGTATAGGCATCCAACATAACAAGGTAATAATGGTTGCAAATATCTCCAGTAAATCACTTGTCTGTAGAATCTCCTTCGTTTAAATAAGAGTGGGTAACTTCAATACAAATATACATTCATTATACACGCTGATCCATTATAAGGAATAAATACAAAACACATTCAAAAAAATACATAACCGTAGAGAAGTGGCAAATCCAAGCAAATTAGATCCCCGTTTTATTATATTTATATGATATATGAATAAAATATATTAAATTATGGAGTTGTATATTTTGGCACCTATAAAGTCCCCAGTCTTCTCATGCATCATTCTTCTTCAAGTCTTCGTTTATTTCTTAGCCTTTTCAGCTTCAGCTTCAGCCTTTTCCTTAGCTCTCTTTTCTCTGACACCTCTGTATTTCTTGTCAGATCTGGCTAATCTTAAGGTTCTGTAAGCAGATTGTTCTGGAACTTCAACGGCTCTGACACCAGCTTCTGGAGCAGGTTGTTCAATTGGGAAGGTGGCAGAAGTAGAAACTTGTTCGTAAGCAGCAGCTTCAGCGGCCTTGGTCTTCTTGTCAAAGATAACTAACTTAGACTTGTATTCTTGTAATCTGGCAACGTTGGCATCGAAAGTTTCTTGAGACTTGTTTTGTCTTCTGTGGTCAACGGAAATACCAATAGTTCTGGCGTATTTGGCAGTTAAACCAACAGCCTTAATTTCGGCTAAGGTGAAACCTCTACCAGCTCTGACTTTTCTGTTGTATTTGATAGTTGGAGCTCTGACGACTGGTCTTAAGGTGTCGATTGGCTTTGGAGCAACCTTGGCAGCCTTAGCTAATCTGGCTTGTCTTCTAGAAGCCTTCTTACCGGCTTGGTCAAAGTGAACTCTGACTCTTTCTTCCCAGTGCTTTCTGAAATGGTTCTTTAATAATGGTAAGTTCTTTGAGATAGCCATTGTTAAGGTATGTTCTTACTGTCTAAAGAAAGGGTAATACTAAGTAAGATTTTTTTATAAAAAACTTTTCTACGCAAAGGACCAAAACCTTCAAAAAAATTTTTCAGTGAAGTTTACAATGAGCGAGATAGATTGTAAGAGAGAATGAGTGAGAGAGTATGACTGGTCTTCCCTCACTAACAAACTTTCGCGCACACTAACAAATTGAAATCACAGTAGAAAAAAAAGAAATTGATTGTACGGGAAGAGATAACCTGTAAAAAAACTTATTGCAAAACTGCATTTTGTCCTGTGTGTAAGCATGAAAAAACCAGTCACAATTTTCACGAGATGCACATGCGTACATCTCATCCCGTCAGCGTAAACATGAATACTTCAAATTTTTTCTGTGGTGCACTAAGAAAACCCATTTTACAGCTTAAGCCATCTTTTCAGGTTTGCAGGTTAGAGTGAAAAATATACAGGAGGGAAAAACAAAATTTATTATGGGCCTCATAGTTAAGGATCCTTAACTATGACAAAATTGATTTTGTTAGTAGTATTGTACACTGAGAGTGAAAGTCGCACTGGGAAAAACTTCACCAACTGAAGAGACTATCAAAAAGAATAAAAAAATTTTCTTTTACTATTTGAAAGATTTAACTAACCAGTCAGCAAAGTACATAATGTCTACCCAATCTGTTCAAGTATGTAATAGCATGACATAAGGGGGGAACCTAAGACTCAGATCCATAGCAGTATATTAAATCAAAAGAGAGTAATGTTAGAATGCCTACCACAACTATGTTAAGAGCGAAAGTGAAAAATGAAGACATACATCACAATATAAACGACAACTATACTTATTTCATAATTAATAACCAACTACAATATATCTACTTCATGAATCACAATTTCACGCTTCAAAATCGCAGAACGTAATCTTCATATTTAAGGATGTCTTAGTTGAAAAATTCAGATTGAAACAAATCTAGTTCTAGTATCAATCGTATTCAACCACGACTACTAGATGTCACACTACTAAAGAATATAAATATTGAATGTACGCAAGCATGGATATCTGAAAATCTGAGCATATTTGTTCCCCGTTAACCCCATCCTAAGCTCAACTTAAATACTAACATATTATTTTAGACCTTTGGTAAGAAGAAGACCGCTACTGCCGTTGCCCACGTTAAGGCCGGTAAGGGTTTAATCAAAATTAACGGTTCCCCAATCACTTTAGTTCAACCAGAAATCTTAAGATTCAAAGTTTACGAACCATTAACCTTAGTCGGTTTAGACAAATTCCAAAATATTGACATTAGAGTTAAGGTCACTGGTGGTGGTCACGTCTCTCAAGTCTACGCTATCAGACAAGCCATTGCTAAGGGTTTAGTTTCATACCATCAAAAATTCGTTGATGAAGCTTCTAAGAACGAATTAAAGAAGATCTTCGCTTCTTACGACAAGACCTTATTAGTTGCTGATTCCAGAAGAATGGAACCAAAGAAGTTCGGTGGTCGTGGTGCCAGAGCCAGATTCCAAAAATCTTACCGTTAAGAAAGTTATCTTTTGTTATATTATTATCCATTTTCCCACCCTTGTTACATTAGTACCTACATAGTTTTCATGAGTTTATATTAGGTTTTAATATTTTCTATTTAACTTTTTTAATACATACACATAACGAAAATATAAAAAATTAGGTTAAAAAAAATTAAGATTCAGTTTATATTAAATGTAGAATTGTAATTACGTTTGCAGTCAATTGAGATTAATAACTTTGTTTAACTTCAAAAAATTCCATAAACAGTTTATAGAAGTTGCAAAAAAGGGGCGAGCTGGGAATTGAACCCAGGGCCTCTCGCATGCTTGTTAGTCAACTTGTTTCCAAGTCGTCGCCCAAAGCGAGAATCATACCACTAGACCACACGCCCGTATCTGTTAGTTTTTGGACTTCGGAATATGGTCCGATTCGCCGGCCCGAATCATTATATGCAGGAAAATATGGCTTGCAAACAGGTTTTTCGATTTTGGTTTTTTGCAACCATTCTCTTTTAACATCACAAGCACGAACTTTAATAGTAGTTTGAGTAACAAAATTACTTTCAAGTGATCTATAATTGACTGTGAGATGTAATATAAATGGAATTAACATATTAAAACTGAAATATAACGCAGTCCTGAATGCCTGTAGTGACCCTTCGTGAATCTATCCACTGGGGAACGACAACAGAAACGTGTTCTCTTTTGGAATTGTCAAAGTTCAGAACTATATTCGTGCAGTAAAGTCGTTTGTTGAGAAGACAATAGAATCATATTTGACTGTACTGTGGTGTATTTTTTTGGTTCCAATGTTGTCTTTTATTCTTCAGAAATCTGTGTCTCTTGTAAATCACAATCGGGCATATCCTCCGTTCATTTCTGGGTTTCTTCCGACCATCAACTAAGAGGCAGGTAGTACTACTTCTACTTTTAGGTTGCAGGTATGTAAAGCTCAAATCCTCTTTCATATTTTTGAAGTGCTTCCAGATAAGCATATGTAAAAAATAAAAAAAAGATAAGCTGAAATAGTGTAGGTAATTTCTGTTTTTCATACACACGAAAATAGTATCTAATTCTAATAATCTTCTAGATCGTCAATCAATTAGGCAGTGTTGCTTCCTTTCAGACACTATGACATTGTTTGGTTGACGTAAAGATGTGGGGGGTCCTTAAGAGGCATGATACCGGGATAGAAATAGAATGTATAAATCTTCCTAGTTTGATTAGCTTGAGAAAAAATTGGTTGCAAAATTCATAACATGAAAATAGAGGCACTCGTCCAAATATCCTTCAGTAATTACGCAAACCTAAAAAACCCTCTTTCAAATGTTTGCTCGCTGGTATCCACAAGCTGAAGATAGAAGATAAATAGTATTCTTTTGCGCAGTCAACGACTACACAATCTTGGCCCTATTATTTCGGACAATAGAGTTTATCTCGGCCAAAAATTCTCACAGTCAAAATTCTGATCTCAATTTAACCAAAAAAAAAGCCAACCCCAAATTGACAATATTGTTGATCACCGTTGGGAAGCAAAGAAAGCTTTTAATAGAATCAACAATAATAATATAACTTCCAAATGATTTGGATTAATGGGTGTCCTCAATTTCTGATAGATGTTCCCCTATCCGAAGAAATTATTCAAATAATTGACATCCCCCATACTCCATTATTAAGTATTTTGACAAGAACAAGTGTGTTCATTTTTAATCAATTCACTTTATTACCGATTACTTCCCATGTTAGAAGTTCAACTTCAATTGAAACTAATGGATATAACTTAAGAGTCAAAATAAAACATGTTAGTGTCAATGCTGCCAAATCTCAAAAATTAAATCTTGTTAATTTATTCATTCAAACCGAAAGTAATTTCTTAATCATATATCAATGTACTATAAACTATAATAGATCACTTTATGAAGTGCATAATAACAACGATGAATTGATTCAAAGTGGTCTACCGTTGAGTTTCACATCGGAGAAGTTTTCATTAGTCAACTTTATTAAATCAGCAACTAAATCTATTATTCATGGAACTGAAGAATTACTGGTTAATTTAGAAAATATTGAAAATATAAATAATTCATCCTTAGAAGATGAATTAGGGAATTATACTATTGATTATGTCAAGTTATCAATTTTCCAAATATTGAAAATAGGAATTGGATTAGAACGATATTGGTTAGAACAAAATTCACATACTTTGATAATTTTCAATAACAAAGATGAAAATCATCCTGATGTTAAAGATGATTATTTCCAATTGGTTAACATTCGTAGTTTTAAGAATGAATTATATCAATTGTCTGAGTTTAGTTGGTATGAGCATCATAAAGATTCGATGATTGTTTATATAAATTATAATTCATTTTTTAATTATTTCATATTCTTGAATGAAAAGCACGAATTATGGTATATGTCAATCGGACACGACAGCGATGGAGAAATGGTTACCAACGGTCATAAATTACAAGCAGTCATTCCAATAACTGACGCAAAAACATTTCAAATTTGGTTTAATCCTGGATCTAACTTGTTTCTTGTGAGACAAGATAGTGTATTGAAATTATTCAAGTTTGAAAATCAATTGATTGAATTTTTAAAGGATATGGATACAAATTTACCGGAAGAGATAGGATTGACTTGGTCTTCATGTGGAAAATTCTTTATAGTAGTAGATAAATCTACTGGTCACTGGAAGTTAGTTTCGAAATTTGGAAATGCAACATTTAAAAGTGAAGATATACTTCATGAAATTGATGAAAATGTCGAGGAGAATAAAATGTTTTTGACTGCTTCTACAATAGTCATTTCAGGAAATGGAATGAACTTATACATTCTAAGTGAAGATAAGACTAAACTTTTTTATGTCAACTTATTATCTGGTGTCAATGATTCTCAACGATGTTTATTATATGATAATGAATATCTTAGCATTATCCAAAATAACAAAAATATAATCCGATACCCTATCCTACCGAAATTTAAAAAAATCTTACAAAATCAAGAACACTTTAATGGTCACTTTAATAAATCAATCAAAAGTCAGATTGGGAAATTTTCATTAGCAAGAAGTGATTTCAATCAAATATCAATAAGTTATGGCGATCATTTAGCCATTTCCACTCCATATTGTTCCGGTGATAACAAGGTGAATCATATTCTTTGGTTTAATTTCAAAAGTTATTTCGCCGATTCTATGAATATAATCAATCATTTCTGGTTTAAAGATTATCTATTAGTTGTGAATAGAAGATCCAAGCATGTGTTTACTGAAGTTGAAGAAGAAAATCTAGAAAGTAACGGGACTGACCACTTAGTTGATGAATTTATTGTATTTGATACGACTGGAACACGATATGGTGTTGGAGGGGAAGATATTAGTTTTAATAGTGATTCATTACTATGGAAATATGATTTCAAAAGTACGTTTCTTGATATCCAGATTATGAATAATGACGATGAGCCAGTTGCTTATATAGTCATTCTTACTAGTGATTATAGATTGATTGTACTTGAATTGGATACTGAAAAGGTCGCCAAATCATCGAAAACTGGAGAATCAAAGCATTATAAGATTTATATCTCCGTGAAGAAAACAGTGCATCTTTCTTCAATTAAACATAAATTACCACTTGATGATGTTAGTCAAATTAGTGTACTCAATAATCGACATTTTTTGTTTTTGTTAAAGACTGGTGATTTCTATTTGTTGAAGAACCAAACAGGAAGATCAGGATCCGTTATAAGTAATAGTTCGGGTCATTCAGGAAAATCAACAAATATGTATGATTTAATTAAGATAAATTCAACAATTGAATATTTTAAATTCAAATCGATTAAATTTAATGAATCTTCATATTTGGAATTTATTTATTTATTCAATGGTGAGAACATTTTGATTTATGAAGTTGATCAATTATTACAAAATGCAAGATCTACCGCAATTGGCAATAAACTGATTGCTAATAATATTGATCCTCATGATTTATTATCCGATGAAGACCTTCAAGAACTTCAGCCTATTATTATTGACAGTGATGGGATTCAACCACTTAAGTTTGATATAATTTTAGATAGTGATAATTCATATAAGTCATTAGATTTAATTGGATTGGAAAATTTAACAATATCAAAAGCTAATGTAGGCGGATTAATTATTAAGAATAAAATATCTCATAAATTGATTTTAAATAATTTTATTGAATTTGATTTATTGAATAAAGGAGATTTAGAAAGTTCATTTAACAAATATCGACAATTTAAAAATTTTCATTATTGTTTAGAATTACTATTATTCAAATATTTAACCATTAGTGACGAGTCATTAACTTTAAAAAGACTTTGCCAATTGATTGAATTTACTGAAAATTCAGAATATATTTATATTAATTGTTTAAGAAAGATTGAAGTTAATTATTGGAATAAATTCTTTGATGTATTGGAAACATCACCTGCTAAGTTTATGAAACGATTAATTGATATAGACAATGTTGAATTATGTTATAATTATCTTATTATATATCTTAACTTCAAACGTGAAGGTGAAGAAGATGAAGAAGCTTATGATGAGAGAAAGGATCAATTGAGTGCTGATGATAAAGAAGTGATTTTGAAAATTATGAAAATGCTTGATAAATCAGGAAAATGGGATTGGTGTTTTGAATTATGTAGATTTATCAAATTATTAGAACCAAGTGGACAATTTCTTGGACAGATAAAAGTTGAACTTAAATAGACACTTAATAAAAGATACAGCAATTTACCCCTGACTCTATTTGCAAGATTTGCAACCATCTTTCATAATTATTTTTTGCTTACCAAAATGTGCAACACTCGCATTGGTGAAAATTCCTGTATATAATCACAACCAACCAAACATCGTCTTTTGGTCAAAATTACAGTACCGGAAAAAAAATTCAGAATCTACAATTTTCAACCTGGACCCACCACCAACCCCTTAAAGAAGTACAATAGGACACATATATTTATAGACACGGGAGACAAACAATGACATTAGCAACTCAATTCGCAGAAACCACCCATCGTTCAGCCACCCAAGCTGAATTACGTAAAAGAGTCTTACATTTATATCGTAGATACATAAGAAATGCCAAAACATTTTCTGATCTTTATGAATTAGATATGCCAGTTTCAAATATTAAGACTAAGATTAGACAAGAATTTGAAAGACAAAGATTTGTGACTAATTTAGATGTTGGAAATGTGTTATATATGAAGGGACAAATGGAATTTCAAGAGATTATTAATTTTTGGAAACAACAATGTCATGTTATGAGATATTTTGATGAACAAAATTCTTATAATGTTGTTGATAAGAATGATTTCGTGAAGAATTTCTTGAGAGGGAATTAAGTGGGAGACATGAGAGAGAGTGACAACCGATAGCAGATGGGACGGGTGAGTTGTTGGTTGTGTTCAATTTGAACATATTTTGCATAACGAGGAATGATCGTCATGATGGTTCAATCTATAGGGATTGAGTTGTAGATACTACCACAGTTAGGAGTGGTTGATAACACTACGGGTGAACCAGTTTAGTTAAAAATGGCCGTTTTTTTTTATTTATTTGTATAACATTAATATAAATTTTATTTCAATTCGAATTAATAAGTAAAAAATAATTAAACCACCTTTTATATTAAAGTAGAAGAGACATTATATATAGAGATAAAAAAAATAACTTATCAACTATTGACTTTTACACATCCCTCTTTTGGTATAAGTTACACATTGTTATAAAAATCTAATAATAATAATATGTGTAACTTTTTTGGATGCAAAAAATTGGACAAGTTGAAAAATATTGGGGTATAAAATTATATTGAGTGAAGAAGCAAAAATAAACAACTAAAAGGCAAAACCAATCATCATGAACAAGTTAACAAAAAAGGAAGGGGGGGTTGTAGGAAGATGAAAACAAAAATATATATGAACAGCCACAATTTCTATTTCTTTTATATCTATTCCATTTGTTCTTCCAATGGAACATCATCAGCATATTCCAATTCTTCTTCTTCGTCAACAGTTGCTTCTTGATATTGTTGATATTCACTAACTAAATCATTCATATTAGATTCGGCTTCACTGAATTCCATTTCATCCATACCTTCAGAAGTATACCAATGCAAGAAAGCCTTTCTTCTAAACATAGCACTGAATTGATCACCAACTCTCTTGAATAATTCTTGAATAGAAGTAGAATTACCAATAAAAGTGGCAGACATATCTAAATCTTTTGGAGCAACGGAACAAACAGCAGTTTGAACATTATTTGGAATCCATTCAACGAAATAAGCAGCATTCTTAGTTTGAACCTTTTGCATTTCATCATCAACTTCTTTGACGGAAACTTTACCTCTAAAGAAAGCAGCTACGGTTAAGTAACGACCATTACTTGGGTTAGAAGCAGCCATCATATTCTTAGCGTCAAACATTTGTTGAGTTAATTCTGGAACAGTGACAGATCTGAAAGATTTAGAACCAATTGAAGTTAATGGAGCATAACCAACCATAAAGAAATGTAATCTTGGGAATGGAACTAAATTAACAGCCAATTTTCTTAAATCGGAATTTAATTGACCTGGATAACGTAAAGAAGTGGTAACACCTGACATAACTGAAGAAACTAAATTATTTAATTCAGCATAAGATGGTTGTGGTAATTTCAAAGTTTTTTGACAAATGTTATATAAAGCTTCATTATCAATACAGAAAGTTTCATCGGCATTTTCAACTAATTGATGTACGGATAAAGTGGCATTATATGGTTCAATAACTGTATCAGAAACTTTTGGAGATGGAACAACTGAGAAAGTAGCCATCATTCTATCAGGGAATTCTTCTCTAATTTTAGAGATTAATAAGGTACCCATACCAGAACCGGTCCCACCACCTAAAGAATGAGTAATTTGGAAACCTTGTATAGAATCACATCCTTCGGCTTCTCTTCTGACAACTTCAAGAACAGATTCAACTAATTCTGCACCTTCAGTATAATGACCTTTAGCCCAAACATTACCTGCTGAACTTTGACCAAAAATATAATTATCAGGTCTGAATAAATTACCAATTGAAGATGATTTAACATTGTCAATAGTACCTGGTTCTAAATCAACTAAAACCGCACGTGGAACATATTTACCTGAAGTTGCTTCACTAAAATAAACATCCAATTTAGCTTTTTGAATTTCATTAGCACCTTGTAAATTACCGCTATTGTCTAAACCATGTTCGGCACAGATAGTTTCCCAAAAGGCAGCACCCTATAATTGAAACTTGTTAGTATTACATTAATTAAACAATACATGAAATCAGTGTGTCTATCTGTTGATGATAGGGTAGTGGATATTGTAACAAAAAATAAATCTCACACTTTTTTGTCAAAAACAGACGAAAATTTCTGAATCAACATGTAAAAAAAAAAAACACAATGGAAAATATACATACAATTTGGTTACCACATTGACCAGTAGATAAATGGATCTATAAGTTTAAGTTAGTATTAACAATTCTGTTTATCTCTCTTTCAATACTTGTAGACTACTATATGGGAATTCTTGGATATAAATTTGGTTGTAATGATGATTTGTTTATTAATTTCAAAAACGGCGCGTATTGGTTGTCAAAAATCTTGATCCTCTCCCTTGAGTTGTCCACAAAGCAATGCAAACTAGTTTGTCTTCGTAATATGATCAATGGAAATACATACAATTTCTCTCATTGTATAGTGATATCAGTATGTGATCTCTTTATATATTTAAATTGATGATGTGAAAGTAATTAAAAAGGGATTGATGTGGAAGAAAGGTTAAAAAAGATCGTCACTTTTTTTGTAAAGAAAATTAAAAGAAAAACAAAGCAAAAAACAGATTTCACCCTTTAGAAAATCTCACCTATACAAAAAAACTATGAGAAAATCTGTAGTGTGTGTTTTTTTTTTGTTTACAATTAATTTTTTTTTTTGATCAAAGTACACGTATTTTTGAATTTGTTTACATTTTATCCCAATTGGGACGAGATTATTGCATCTGTATGAATGGAACCGTTTTATATCTCTGCACATTACAAAAGGCAGACAATTGTAGAGAATGAATTTTCATTCTTGGTCTTGCCATTAATCAGTGCAGCTAATTCAAACGGTTTGAAAAATTGTATCCAAAGTCAGGCAAACTGACGTAGGAGACTCGTAGTGAACCAGAAATAACCTCCACAATACGTTAAGAAACAGGATTCATTCGTCTTAGGGCAGTTCCTAGATCTCTACTTGAATGTCCGTTTAAAAAAATTTCACGTACGCAATGCATCATTTATTAAAATTAGCACAGATTCTTGAGTATTGAAACTATTAATGTCAAATGATCAATACCCAACATTTCCAGTGAGACCAGCCTTTTTTTTTGCAACCATTGTACCAACTTTATGGTCAAATAAATGTGCTTTATCGAATAGAGCACTATTTGAGCAATGAAAAAGTTATCCCCAGAAAGATTTGACCTTCTTCGAGAATGACTGTAGGTTAACCTATATCTTTCAACCCCACAATTCTATGGGTCTAACTAGAACAGATGACAGGCAAGCACATTATAACCTGTTTTGGAGAAAGTTGGTAAGGCAGATCCTTGTTCAAGGAAAGTTGTCCAACTCTTGTAGAACTCACCAATTCTGACATATCCTAGTTGCGTTTGTGTCCTTCCTGATATTCTTCGTAAGCGTTTCATAAAGGTACGTTTACTGTGTCTACCATCCCAACAAATAAAACTCAGGCTGAAGGGAATCTTCGAGATCGCTAGTCTTTTCCGTCTGAAACAAAAAACGGACCTGT
The DNA here is from genome assembly GCF_019202705.1 of Hemisphaericaspora subhashii. NCBI lineage: Eukaryota > Fungi > Ascomycota > Pichiomycetes > Serinales > Debaryomycetaceae > Hemisphaericaspora > Hemisphaericaspora subhashii. The sequence goes on along the minus strand of NW_026057264.1, from coordinate 41,235 downwards.
ATGCTCCAAAAGCCTTTCGAATGAGTCACCTTCTTTCACATTCAAAAGAAATGTCGATACAATGGTGGGGACATTCTTCTTCAAGGGCTTATAATATTGTTCACCATTTGTAATATAATAATAATTTGTTCCTGAAATGAAAAAACTGGAGTCAATTTATAGCCAAATTCCTTAATTCGGGGTTTGACGTAAATAATAGTCCTATAATGTTGGGGCCTAACTCCGACTTGCTACTTCTTAGGGTTTAATTATACAAAGGTTATGAGAGACTTATTTCTTGATGCGATGTTGCCGAGAAATTTATTAATCTCGAGTTATTTATCGATATGCCCATTTCCTGATAAGATACTTTAAATGAAGATGGAAATTTAATAAATTAGATACTGTGTGGGTTTTGGGGATTCATCATCTCATAAACAAAGTTTGACCCCTCCGATGACTGGCATAAAGGCTCAACAATTACAATTGGGAAAAAATAAATCTCCTCCGGCTAATGCCGTTCAAGAATTTTGCGCTCCTTCTTAAAATTTACACCAAATTCGGTGCACCAATGACAGTTTTTTTGTGTCAGCCACTTCTTCCTTCCCCCACATAAAAAAGTTTACTTATCTTCAACCAACTTCCTTCTTCTTCTTTTTCTTTATCACAACTACTACTTATTCATTCTTATTATTCTTTTTAGTTTTCGTTGATAACCGCTGTACATAAAAATGTTCTTTATACTCGATCTTACCTCGAATGAAACTATTGAATCATCCAATGTTGGAACAGATTATGTATCAATACAAAAACAACCTCAGCCACATCAACAGTCACAAACAACAACAACCAAAAGCTTCAATTCAAAGAGCATAATCTTGGGATCAACAACAAGATCAAGAAATGGATGTCTTCAATGTCGAAAGCGAAAGTATGTATACCACCCACCCTTCTGTTTGTATATGAGTCTAATTGCAAATACTAATCTTGATATATAGGAAAAAGTGTGATGAAAGTTATCCAGTTTGTGGCTCTTGTAAACATCGAAAAGTTGAATGCACCTGGAGAAATGGCACCCAATTTAAAATCCTGAAACCAACTCACACTTCAATCACTTCAGACAGCGGAAAGAAGCAGATTAAAACTGTTAGCAATAAGCCCCGGGCATTTTCAGTACCTAGCATAAGTACACCATCGAGCAACTGTTCAACTACATTAGGTACCGATAATACTGATAGCTACATAACCACAACAGCAATGACGCGATCGATGAGTGATAGTATAACAAATGAATGTTCCGCAGCTGCAGCAATCACAGAAATGGCACGCTCCATAGGTGATACTACCAATAACGAATCCAACTCCAACATTCCCATACCCGAGGAATCCTCCTCTTCCGCGATGATAATGACACACAGTCCACTCCAATTCCCCACTGATTCTTCCTCCTTCCCTATGCCCGCCAATCTTGATATGTTAGTCACCGATAATTATAACTATGATTTCCTTTTTCCATCCCCCAGCATTTCACATATTTTCAGTCCATTCAAATATATGGACGACAAGGCGCAATATTTCTTAGATGGATATATTAATAAAGTCGCCCGGAATTTATGTATTGGGCCTGATTCGTCGAATTATTTCCTAAAAACATTCTATCAACTTGCTGAACAAGACATGTCGATTCTGTATTTATTAACTGCCTGGGGAGGATTATTTATCGAAGGATATACTGATGAAGTTAAATCATATATGAAGAAATCATTTCGATTAATGGAAGAAAGTGAACGATATCCAATTAATGGATTTAATAATCATAAAAAATTGAGTTCGGAAGATATTTATATCTTATTGAATTTCTTTTTGATTGGGATTGGTGTACATATATGTGCTGGAGATATTTCAAAATGGCCAAAATTATTTAATAAAGCCATTGAAATGATTCAAAAGAATGGTGGATTATTGGGGATAGTTGAGATGTTTGATTATTCTAATGATATTAAATGGTTGATATCTGATGTTCAATTTCATGATATTATGTCATCAAGAGGATTTTCCAAGGGGACTATATTTCCTATGAAAGAGTATGATCGGATTTTTAATCAGAATAAGATATTGGAGTTGGATAATTATGGATTGGACCCTTTTCAAGGTTGTATTCAACCGATTTTTTTGTTGTTGGGGGAGATATCTTCAGTAGCTGCCGGATTAAAAGAACGGAAAAGGGAAATGGAAATGAAATTGAACTTAGGTGATGATTGTGATGAATATGAGGAAGGAGATTGTGATTTGCTTGACGAGAGATTACAATTTTATCAAGAGGCTACTGCACAATATGAATACTTGCATCATAAATTAGAACAATGTAAACCCAACATCAACCAAATGGAAACAATTATGAATGATAAACCTGAACTTGAATTACATTTAACTTTATTTGAAGTATATCTGTATACATGTCAATTATGTATGAATTATCAAATTCGACAAATTCCTCCGCGTTCAATGGAAATGCAAGCTATTCTGTTAAATGCATTAAATTGTATTGATATTTTGATGGATACAAAGATGTTGAGTACATTATCATTTCTGTTGTTAATATGTGGTATTACATGTTATACCAAACGAGATAGATTGAAAATGAAACAACGATTTGAAACTATTATTAATGGATATAAATGTGCAAATGTGAAAAGAATGTATGATATTATGAATGAAGTATGGAAAAGGAATGAAGATGGTAGGATATATATAGATTGGATTGAAATATGTCAAGAGAATAATTGGCAATTATCTGTAGGTTAGTTTTATATAGAAATTAATAGAAATATTTGGTTTTTGCAATCAACTTCCTAGTGGCAATTGATTATTTGCAGTCAATTTGAATGATCTGCATATAAAACGGTTTGTGGCACAACAGAAAAAATAAAAAGAAATTAGAGTTTTGGATTTTGTTGTCCTTTTTTTTACACTTTGGAATGTTTTCTTTTCTATTTTTACATTTATTTCGCCTTCCTTTCCTTTACATATCAAACATCTATACAGAAGAAGAAGAACTAACCTGTAAGAAGTAATGTCAGTAGTAATTCAGAATAGAACAATAGAATTCCAACAATGTGTTTCAACATATGACAAGATTAATAAAAAGAACAAGTCCATTCAACAGCAGCAACAACTGAGGCAACCACCTAAGAAATCACAATTTAGTCAACAAGCAAGTATTATTGCTAAAGATATATCACATGCCACAGAACTACTAAGTAAATTAGCATTATTAGCTAAACGTAATCCATTATTTGATGATAAACCAATTGAAATTGGTGAATTAACTTATGTGATTAAACAAGAAATCTTTAAAATTGAACAAAATATTCAAAATTTACAAAAATATGTTAAAGGTGATCATTCAATTCAAATTGATTCTCAAAATTCACAATTTAGTAAAAATGTATTGAATTTATTGAATTCAAAAATGAAGAATGTTTCTGGTGAATTTAAAAATGTATTAGAAATTAGACAAAAGAATGAAATTATGAGTAAAAATAGAACGGAAAACTTCTTATCCAATCCAACAATTAGATCAAGTAATAATGCTACTCCTATGAATTCCTCATTATCGAATTTGAATGAGAACCCTTATTTGAGTTCACCATCGCATTCTAATTTGCATACACCTTTACCATATGACCCAGATGCTGATCCACCAATATCATCTCCATATTCAAATGGGGAATATTTATCATTACCCAAGCAAACTCAACAAATGTTATTAATGGAAGAACAATCGGGTCAATATTTACAACAAAGAAATCGGGCAGTTGAAACTATAGAATCGACAATTAATGAAGTGGGGAATTTGTTTCAACAATTGGCAACTATGGTTAGTGAACAAGGGGAACAAATTCAAAGAATTGACGAGAATGTTGAAGATATCAATTTGAATATCTCGGGAGCTCAACGAGAATTATTGAAATATTATGCTCATATTACAAGTAATAGATGGTTATTTTTAAAGATATTTGGAGTCTTGATTGTTTTCTTTTTCTTATGGGTATTAGTTAGTTAGAGGTTTACTCATGGGTTCTATTTATATATGTATATATCTTTAATAATTAATTAATTGGAAGTTTAAGATAATCGACTCATTTGAATTGCAGATAGACAGTGTATGGTAGGCTCAGTTACCGGGTCGTGTGATTTTGCACAATTTGTTATACAGAGTCGAACTTTCTGGAATGCTTTGTCACTAAGCTATATTACACTTGCATTCTGGGGATCTCTTATTTGGTGTTTTGTCAAGGCCGGATCTGATAAGTGCTCTAGTATATGCCTAAGATAAAGCTATTCAGGTCAATTGTAAATATCTGTTATCTCCTTTGTTGTAATCTCTCAATCTCTCTCTGACTCTCTGCCTCTGATTTCGCAATAGAAAAAAGAAAAGGCCAAAAGAAAATGTGGAATTATTTGGAGGTTTTGTATCTCCGACTTTAGTTAAAAGAACAGGACCGTTCAAACTATACTTTACTGTACAATACTGATAGTACAACTAGTATGTATCTTTAGTTACCCCTCAAAGCTTGTAAGTTTTGCTGATATTAAGAGTCTTTCAAGTACTAAAGAAAAGCAATACTGGAAGAAACAATGGAAGGCGATTCTTTACTTATAAGCCGATATGGAAGAAACCAACAACAACTTTAGAATACTAACCATTTTATTAGATTTTTAGAGTATTTTAATTTATTTACATATTTTCATATACATACACATATTTCACAGACAGTCACTATGTTTAGTTATTTATTTGGAGGTAATAGTCAACAAAAGAAAGATGCTCCAAAGAAGGCAATAATTGAATTACGTGAACATATTCTTACATTAGGAAAGAAACGTGATCATTTAGAGCAACAAATGGCCGATCAAGATTCATTAGCTCGGAAATATGTTGCATCTAAACAAACAGCATTAGCTAAAAGTGCATTAAAAAGAAAGAAAGGATATGAAACTAATTTAGTTAAAGTTGAAAATCAAATTGAAACTTTAACTACTCAATTAGATTCTATTGAAGGAGCTAACCTCAACTTGGAAACTATGAAGGCTATGAAACAAGGTGCTAAGGTTATGAAACAAATGCATGGAGAATATAATGTGGATAAAGTTGAAGATACTATGGAAGAAATAAGAGAACAAGTTGAACTTGCGGATGAGATATCCGAAGCTATATCGAGACCAGTGGGTGCAGAATACATAGATGAAGATGAATTAGAAGAAGAATTAGCGGCATTAGAACAAGAAGAACAAGAGAAACATGAAGTACCAGTTCAAAAGGTTAGTCAACAAAAGGAAGAAGCATTACCTGATTTCCCAGCTGTTAATAAAACAGTGCCTGCTGCTCCTGTGACAGAAGAGGATGAAGATGGAGAAGCTTTGAAAGCGTTACAAGCTGAAATGGGATTGTAGTTTATCATCGTCCCATTTTATTTACTTATAATATTACAATGTATTTTGTGTGTGTTTTTTTGTCTTTTTTTTCATTTCTTATTTCAGGTTAGTTGATACAAGTTTATACTCTTTTTAGTTGGTAGTTTCTATATACTGACTATAGTGTCTTTTCTATAACAATAATATAAATATAATTAGAATTTTAACGGATACATATTTATTTCGGACTTGTCGTATTGAATAAAGTCATAAATTGTATATTCGTATATCCTGCATATTAACCTTCCATAGTTTAAAAAATCTGTCGCATCTCATTTACTTTAAATCAATTTTTTTTCCTTTTTATTTTTTTTTTTTTTTGGCAAAATTGATTTTCAAATTTTGCAAATACCATTCATCCATTTTTCATATTTAATAGAGGTATATACATACAAGGTAGGGATGTTGCGTATGAATGGAATAATAAGAAGAGGAGCGAGTCATCTCCCTCTTCGGAACGGTTCCTCATCTGTTCTTAGGTTGGCAATACGTCATAATTCCGAAGTAGCAGCTGTTGCATCTCCATCTCCATCTCCATCTCCAGAAACTACTGAAACAAATGAAACTATCAAGATGCTTCTTGAAGATTTAAAAGGTAGAGACACTTCATCCAAACGTGAGCCTAGTATTTTCAGTAATATAACAAATATCTATAAGAAAAAAATCACTCCTGATCAAACAAAATTCGGATTTTTTAGTTCACCTCATGATGATATTAGAAGAAATCCATTTCAAGAAGAAATCGAATATTTGAAACCAATTTTTGAATCTTATTTATATCAAGGGAATTTCAAAAAGTCTCGTGGGCTTTTAGTGTCATTGGCAGAAGTGTTGAAGGGTGATCGTGAAGAATTAAACTCATTGTGTAATAAGTTTTTACACGCTTTGTCAAGTTCATATCAGTTGCAAAAATTACGTGATGAGGAACGCAACCTTGTTCAAGAACTTGGTTTCGTGCCGGATGCTAGAACTGACGCCATTTTTCTTGAGAAGAGAATCCAAGATGATGATGTTGATTTAGAGACATATTTTTCTAAACGTGATCCAAGAGAAATCAAGAAGCTCCTTCGTAATATTGATATTCTTGAAAGTTGTTTGGAAAAGATCTTTGACTGTAAGTGTGTTGGACCCTCACATATACCTGATGATTTGTTGCCTGTTTATGAAGAGTATGTTTCCAAGAGGAGTAGTTTTGGAATAGAAAGTAGAGTGGAAGCTTTAGAAAAGGATACAGCTGTGTTGCATGAGATTGATTCCTTCAATCTTCATGTAGTAAGACATTCTTTATTAGGTTTAAGGCCAGATCCGGAAGAAGTGAAATTGTTTGAGTTGAAATTATCAGCAATAATAAGGGATTTAAACGATTCAAAAAAAGCGTTAATCAAATCAGGAAACTTAAACTATTTTGAAATGTACAAACTATTAGAAACAGACGAACAAAGAGCTGCGTATGATGAAGCATTAGCAGAATTCAATGTGCATAGACAATATGAGTTAGAGCTAAGAGCTCTTGAAGGTGCACAACAAAAATGGAAGGTTGAAAGTGAACAAGCTGTAAAGAAAGGATATATCCCCCCAGAGGTTGAAATGTCCAAGTTGTTGCATAGATGGACCATAGAACTTAGTAAAGATTTAGAAGAGGAATATGAACGTTGTCAACAAGAGCTCGAAACGAATTTTACTAAAACTTCTGTAAAAGAAGTAGATCGTTCACAATATGCTCCATTGTTACTTTTGGTTGAAAAAGAAAAAGTTGCAGCTGCCTCCGTTTTAGAGCTTTTTAAATTAAATGCCAGTTCTGGTACTATAGGTATGAAGGTTACTCGAGCATGTGTTCATATTGGTAGAGCGATTGAAATTGAATATCGTAATTCATTGCTTTCCAAAAAGGATGCTCAAAACTTAAAAAAAATTAGGCAAGGTCAAGGTTTTGCAAATGGTCTAAAGATTTCGAGGTTTTTAAGAGGCAAATTGATAACGGCTTCTTCTGAACAGATTCCTCCTTGGAACAATTTGATTTGTGCAACCCTTGGTGGTATGATGATTGAGAAAATATGTAAACTCAAAATTACCACTAATGTAATTAAAAATGGTGAAAGATTGTTTGATAGTCATCCTGCTGTTTTTTATTCAAGACTGTTTAATGGTAAGCACGGGAGTGGTTATATTAAGTTCCATCCAGATATTGAGAAACTTATATCAAACAAGAATCGTTCTGCCACTGTTATGCCTCAACATTTACCAATGTTAGTTAAACCTAATCCGTGGACAGGACCAACGGGAGGAGGATTTTGTAGTTCATTCGTAAATCTAGTTAGAACTAGAGACTCACCTGAAACCAAGGCATACGTCAAAGCAGCTGCACTGAAAAATAATCTCGACGAAGTCTATAAGGGATTAAATGTATTAGGAAATACTCCATGGACGGTTAATAGAAAAGTATATGATGTTGTTTCTCATTATTGGAATACTCAAGAGGCGTTTTTGGATATTCCTCCAGTAATAAGAGAACCAGTGTTACCACCAAGACCTGATAAGGATGCTGATCCAGATGAAATATTTGCCTTTAAAGCGTTATTCAAAAACATTATTAACGAATTCAATACAGCGAAATCAATGAGAAGTGATCAAAATTATCGTTTGGAGACTGCTAGAGGTTATTTGGGTGAAAAGATGTATTTCCCTCATAGTCTTGATTTTAGAGGTAGAGCATATCCAATTTGTCCTACTTTCAATCATTTAGGTAGTGATGTAACTCGTTCATTATTTTTATTTTGGGATGGTAAACAATTGGGTGAAAGTGGTTTAAGGTGGCTAAAGATTCATCTTGCAAATTTATATGGGATTGATAAAGTGTCATTAGATGAACGTGAACAATTTACTAAGGACAACTTAGACAAAGTTTTTGCATCTGCTCGTGATCCATATGCAAACGATGCCTGGTGGACAAAAGCTGATAAACCATTCCAAGCATTATCTGTTTGTTTTGAATTATATGAAGCATATAAACTAGATGATCCAACTAAATATGTTTGTCATTTACCTGTACATCAAGATGGTTCCTGTAATGGGCTTCAACATTATGCCGCATTGGGTGGTGATATAGAAGGGGCTAGACAAGTTAATTTATTACCATCAGATAAACCCCAAGATGTTTATACATATGTGGCAAATTTAGTTAACGAGAGAGTTAATGTTGGTGCGGCTAATGGTGAAGAAGAAGCAAAATATCTTCAAGGTAAAATCACACGTAAAGTGGTTAAACAAACAGTGATGACAAATGTCTATGGTGTTACTTTCATAGGTGCAATTGAACAAATTAAGAAACAACTTGTGGAGCATTTCGATAAATCAGCAATGGATGCTCATCATAAACATTCAACTTATCTTACCCGTCAAGTTTTCAGTAGTCTTCGAGCATTATTCTCAAATGCTCATGAAATTCAAGATTGGTTAACAGAATCAGCAAGAAGAATAAGTAAATCAATTGCAGTAGAGATAGATAGTGACGAAATAAGTGATGATAAAATTCATAGTTCGACAGTTATTTGGACTACTCCATTAGGATTACCTTGTGTCCAACCTTATCGTGTTCTTAAAAAACAAATGATTAGTACTGCATTACAAACCATGGGTATTGCATCGCCATCGGTATCTAGTGCAGTTGATGCTCAAAAACAACAAGGTGGATTCCCACCAAATTATATTCATTCCTTGGATGCTTCTCATATGTTGATGACTGCTAGAGCATGTGCTGGAGAAGGGTTGAGTTTTGCATCTGTTCATGATTCATTCTGGACCCATGCAAGTGATGTTGATACTATGAATAGGTTGATTAGAGAACAATTTGTGAGATTACATAGTGAAAATTTGGTTGAACATCTTAAAGAAGAATTTGATGCAAGATATAAAGGATACTTTCAAAGGATTTCTATTAAACCTACTAGTGTACCTGGTAATAAGGTTAGAGCAGTTAGAAAAAAATGGGATAAAGAACTAGGTAGACTGGTGACATTTGCTGATGAATTATATATGGAACAAAAAAGACAAAGGTTATTAGCATCTCAAAATCCTGCTGAAGTTGAAAAGGGGAAAAAAATGGTAACAACTATTAGTGTTATTGAAAAGGATGATGTATATGGTTTACATAAACCAGGAGGTTTGGAAATATTGGTTCCTCTTCAGTTCCCAGAAGTTCCAAAAAGAGGTGAATTTGATCTTGAGCAAATTAAACAATCACAGTACTTCTTCTCATAGATTCAATGAAGTATTTTAAACAATTTAAAGAAAACACCGTGGGGAGGGCATTCTTGTAAATAGGTCAAAATTTGTATATATATTAGAGTTTTTTGCGTAAGAAATAAACAATTCTTTGTATTGTATGGGGGTTTAATTTATTTATTCTAATTACTTTATATAAATTATTATAAAAGGTTGGTACTGGTGTTGGATGGGTCTATATAATTTTACCTTGTTGTTCAAAATTTTCAATCAAAGGTAAAAGTGGTTCAAGTTCATTTCTATCAATCAAGTTGAATTCTTTAATAAATGAAATAAAATGAGCAAAGAAAGAATTCCAATGAGCTTCTAAAGATAAATGAACAATCTTATCAAAATGATTATGATAAATATGAGCAAAGATTCTAAACATTTGTCTACTTATATTCTTACAGTCCTTTAAAAAATTGGGTGGGAATGCTCCACCACTTTTGGTTGGAAATACTGATTGATCATTTATTTTATTTGAAATCCAAGTGATGACATAGTCTATATATTGACATGCAGGTAGATTCACAGCTTGACCAGTCCCATCAACCCATAGATAATTTGTATTTGGACCTGCATTCATGGTTGGATATGCCTCCGGGGTCACATATTCAGATATGACTCCATAGAAACGGTTTAGGTTATTGAATAACTCAAAGATATTTAACGCTAACCATTCACCATAATCAACATATTTTGGTAATTGAACAATCGTCTTGAATGAACCCTTGACAAGTGCAGTCTTGACATAAGGATCACATAGAAAGAGCGGTAATGGTACCGGTTGTTGTTGCTGTTGTTGGTCCTGGCTGTCCTTTCGTGACATTCGTGCAGATTGTTGTAGTGAATGAATACTTGGCAGTGATGATTGTGTTTGATGTTGTTGGATTGGCAGTTCAGCATTAGGTGATTTTAATCTATTTCTTTTACTTGGTGATTGCTGATGTATGCCTCTAGATTGTTTCACAGGTGATCCCTTGGTTGGGGACTGACTCCTCCTTAATGGAGCTCCTCCATAGACGGGTGAAGGTACTGTTTCTAAGTCCTTTTTGTTCTTCTTTGAACTTCTTCCCAACCCTCGAATGGTGTTTAAAAATGACATATTGGTTGATTCTGCTCTATAAATGTAATGAAAATAAAACGGTGGCTATTTCTGCTTCCTCTACTAAAAAACAGTTCCTATTGGTCCAAATCCTGTAAACACTACCACGTTACACTTATGTATTGTTTTATTAAATGTTTACTTTCCAACTTTAGCTTTCAAATATCAGAAGAGAAAAAAAAAATATTCTTCGAATTCTTCATGCAAAAAGAAAAAAGAAAACAAAAAAACATTTGACGATAGCCCGGTCACGTGATCTAATTACCGAATCTTTGGTTGCAAATTTTTAATATTGAACCATTTATTCAAAATCAAACGATTTCTCTTATTTATATATTCGGTAACGATAAGAGGCTTTACTTAAGAGTTGGAATATTGATAGATGAGCTCAGTAACTACAATGTCCCAATGGAAAGTTTTGTTTTTACGCGCGGCCCGGACCTGTGACAACAATTGTCTCAACAAAACAACGAAAAGAGAAGCTATATTACAGTAGCTGCTTAAATGCTTAAAACACACAAGCAAACAACAATATAGAGATGCACTAACCAGATTCTGTATATAATCTCTAAAATCAAACTATGATATATTGTATGAATTGAAATCTAAAAAAAAAATAATGACTAAAAGTGATAAAACTATAAATAACAAAATGAAAAACAACAAACAAACAAACAAACAACAATCTTCTACTATTTATTCATTCATTCCTTTATATCTTTCTTTCTTAATTATATAAACTCACCAATTGGTTGACCAACTTTGACTTTTTGACCAACACTTAAATTGAATTTAAAATTATCAGGAGCTTCAAATACCAAAACAACAGTTGAACCCAATTTAAATCCACCAATATCTTGACCTTTACTTAATGGATAACCACCTAATAATCTACTTGCATTTGTATAAGTTGCCTCATACACGGTATTCTTTCTTAATCTTTTCCGTTTCTTCTTCTCTTCTAATTCGGTAGTTGTAACGGTTATGACATCAGTTGCATTATATTCTTTTTCTTCTTCAACTTGCTTTAGTAATGGAGTATTTTCATTAATTGGTCCTCCACCTTGTTTTTGATAAACTTCATGTTCATAAACATCATTTGTCTTTAAATCTTTATCAAAATTCACCACGATACTACCAACATTAGTAGCACCTACTGGAATCATGGAAAAAAATCCATATTTCCAATATCCTAATAATGCAACTCTTTCATTCAATACAAATAATCCTTGTAAAGTCTTTTGGAAAAATGGAGCAACTGAAAATAATTCTCCAATAAAATGACGTCTAAGGGTAGTAACCCAACTAGTTGGAGAATGGAAATGATGATAATCTCCTGGTGCTAAATAAATAACGGCAAAATAAAGTTGTTTATGTTTACTAATTTTTAAACTTTCCAATGGAGTAGGAGCTAAATCTTCAGCAACTGCCAATTCTTTTGATATAGATGCACGTTCCCCTAAAGCAGTACCATCATGTTCATCTCTATAAGTTAATTCATTAAGATGGAAAGTATCTTCATTTTCTCCACCCACGATATCATCTAAAGAATAAGAAATCCCATTAATTTTGGCAAATTCTTCATCTCTTCTTACAATAGTTTCATCATCACTATCATGTTCAAAAGTACATGAATGAATTGGAGCTGCTAATCTACCAGTATTTAAACCCAAGAGAGCATCAATAGAATATGTCATTCCTTTCACTTGTTCAATTTCTCCATTTTCAATAATACCGAATTTTAACACTTTCCCATCAGCAGGTGAAACTAAATCAGTATCAGCAATTGGACGTACTCCTGGTTTTAAAGTTCTATAGAAAAATTCAGAAAGATTTGGATAACTTGTTAAATCAGGATTTTCCATTTCTTCTAAATTGACTCCAAAAAGAAAAGAATATAATCGATAAGATGGACTTCTTATCCATACTGGTAAATTAATTGAATTAACTTGTCCCCATAATCTTGAAATGGTTTTCAACGGTAATGTAGAATAAGCATATAAATGCCATGAATGAGGTCTAATACGATATGGATTTGTAGGATGGTCTTCTTCATCATATTCTTTACCTCTTTGGTATCTTATTCTAGCAGCTACACCACCAAGTACAACGGTTAAAGAAGTTATAGTCCACCATTTAATGAATTTACGACGTTGTTGTCTTCTTTTACGAGCTTCAACTGAAAAGAATCTTTTATGTAAAGATTTAGTTTTCAGTTTAATTTTTTGATTAGCATTTGAAATTGAACGTCTTGAAATCTTTAAAGTTGGTAAATGTAAACTTTTCCTACCAGGGATATATTTTGAACCTTTTGACCAAGTTGAATAATATAAGACATTTCTTTTAGGTCTTGGAATCTTGGGGAATGGATAATAATAAGAACTAAAATAACGCTTTTGTTGAGCTTGAGCTTGTGGCTGAGGTTGAGTTTGACCTAACTCTGCTTGAATTGTTTCAGCCATAGTAGAAGCTCTTGACAAAGGTTGAGTGATATTTCTACCTTGAGGACCAAAGATGAATGGACTTGCATTATTAGCCTTCCATGCTGCTTTTGTCAGCAGTTGTCTAACTGTAGCTGTAGCAGTAGATGCTGCTTTCCAAGAGAGTGGAGTAGGTCTAATTGCCATTTTTTTCTTTGTTTCCGGAATAAAGTTAAGGTCGTATATTTTGACTGGATGTTTTTCTTAGGGGGGATGGTTGGGGGGAGTGAGGATGAATTGTTATGTTCGCACTTTATCTTCTTCTTCTTCTTCTTCTGTTAATTCAGCTACTACTACTTCTTCCTATTCTTTTTAACTTGTTTAATATGAATAAACCTATTATAAAAAGTCAGGAGATAATATGTAAATATTTAAAATTATAATTTTTCAAAAGTTAGTTGAATTAAAAAGATAAAGTTAATCTTCTTAAAATTTTCATTCCCCTAAAAATAAAAATAAAAATAAAAAATGAGTTTTACGATTTAATGTGTATTAATTTTTTTTTTTTAATTAATGGCTATGTAAATCTACAGTATGAATGGAATCGGTTTGTATTATTTGTTCCATCGTCAAATCAATGAGGAAAAAAATTCTTCAAACACGTTAAATTGTTTAAAAATAAAAAAAATAAAACTCACACGAAATTAAAAAATTACACAATGGGAAGAAAGGTAGTGTGAGAATTAATTACAAAGAAACCAAATCCAACCACTAAGATTTAAAGGTCGTGTGGATCTCATCAATTTTCTTATTTCTTAGTATTTTAACTTATTGCGGTAATCAGTCTTACTCCTATATACACACACTCACATGCACAGACTGTACACCCCCACACACTTACTTACTTACAGGGACAGTATTACGAGATTTGAATGTGTATATGTACTTACTCTATATCTATACATCTCCTATTCTAAGTTATATAATTTTTGTTTCAACTTTTCAATAAATTGTATTGAAACATAATTCAATTCATTCTGTAATAACCTTCTATCGGCATAAGAAAATAATAATCGAAGGTTCCAAAGATCTTCTCTTGATTCCGGTACACTTGCCATCTTCATTAATTCTAATTTATTATCAATTATACTAAATATTGATAATCCTCCATCAGAAGGATTGGAACCCTTTGTTAAATCACTAGTTTCATAATATAACATTTTCCTTTCAAATGAATCAATCTGATTAAATAATTGACAATTTAATATCTTACCAATATCACTATTGATTTCCATTTCTTTATTATCAATCTGTAATCCTTTGCTTTCATTCTGTAATAATGAACCAATATTGGGATTCAATAATTGATAATTCTTCCTCTTACTAACATATAATGTGAGTGATTTCTTAAATTGTTGCAAATATTCAGAATTTAATTCAAAATCAATCTTGATTCTAAAATAATCACTAGATCCAGTCTCTATTGTCAAGATATCATCAATATTAGGCAATAAACATGGTGATAATACTTCTTTAACGGTATTATCCTTCATAGTTATAGTAACTGGGACTTTACATGGTTTCTGCGTCTTAACATCTCGTATAACTAAACATCTTGGTGAAACAGCCAATGCCCAAAAATGTCTCAATGCTTGTAAATGAACTTCATAATCACTCTTATCATTAGGGAAAATTGGATATAATGATACAACCAAACATGCGATTGCAAAATTAGAATTATTAAATGCATATTGTCCACCTCCTAAAAATAAAAATCCTAATGCTGAATTAATAGCCATATAATTCCCATATCCTTTGCCTTTACCAGTATCATTATATAAAATTCTTAATCTTCTGAAAACTTCTAAATCTCCACTACCTGCCATAACCACAGAACAACACAATGCCAACAAATTTTGAGTATTAATAGCACTATTATAAGCAATCTTTTGATCATAATTATTGGCAGTCAAACATGCTAACCCCATCATCTTATCAAGATAATAAATTATAGTATCCCTTGCAATTAAATCATGACTCGAAGCATACTTAACCGCAATAGACATACATGCACCTCCTAATAAATTAAAATAAACCAATTGATCACTATCAAGTACATTTAAATCACGTTTCCCAAACTTCTCCAAAATAGCAAATGGAATCTCTGATTCAACCCATTTCTTACTACATCCAATTTCTTGCCACATAATCAAATTCTTCGCCAAACATCGAAGTAATAACATATCAGGTCGAATATAATCCAATAATTGTTCTGTATCGGGTATCTTCAATTTATTAGCAATATCCTCATTCTCAGTCTTGATGTACATAAATCCCAATGCCACAATTGCTCCACTGGCCGATTTATCCAATTCTTGCAGGGGTTGAAAATCCTTCATCGAAACCGCCAACCCCACCAATCTATCTACAACATGAGTATCATTCAACCCCCGTAAATCATCACCTTTCCCCAAATTAACAAATCCAAGTGAAATCCCAGCAGCTAATTTATATCCCTCATGAATCTGATGTTGTTGTTGTTGTTGTTCGGTTATATCATTATTATTTTGATATAATCCCGCCGGGGAGATTTGTGATAATAAAATCTCACTCATTCTACGATGTTGAGTTTCTAAATATAACAACCCAATCCCGATAAGTCCTGCCGTCTGAACCATTATGGGAACATTTAAATCATTGGCACCTTGGGGTAATAATGCAACTGCATGGACTGAAAGAACTTTTGTTAATTTATTATCCATACTTCCACGAATACTTGCCGCCATCCCGATCAACAATCCAACACTTGTCAAAGGATGTTTGGGGCCTAGATAGTTGTAAATATGCCATTCTTCCAATTTTTTTAAATGACCATTTAATCCTAATCCGAGAAGAAATCCAGCATGTTGAGGATTTAGTTCGGGTGGTTTGTTGAAAATGATCCAACTTCCAGAAATCCCTTTTGCTTGTTGAGATATTGATAATCCTGATGAGACTCCATTATGGAAATAACACCATTCGGTGAAATTTTGAGAAATGCTATCTTCTGAAAATATGATATTTGTCATTGTGGGCTGAATTAATGTATTTAGATTAAACTTAGGAATGGGGAATTTTTCAGTCAATAATGGTTTCCGTCCCGCATAAAATAATGGTGCTCTCCCCAAGGGGATAGTCAAAGTACGTAAGGCAACAATCACCGCTAATTCACGTTGTAATAACACAAGATCATATTCGGTGATATTCTCACCCACATCTAAACTTGCAGTTTGAGTTTTGGTTTGATGTAATAATGTTGTGATTTCGAAATATCGTCTATCAAAATCAAATATAAGTTTCGTGATTCCAATCCTATCAGCTTCCGATTGTCCATCCCATGGAGAAAACGATTCATCCTTTTCAAACACATTAGATAACAAACTTTCAATACTATGCACCCCTGCAGCACCACCACCTACACCTCCTACACCTCCACCACCTTCCTCGGATCTATCCCCATAACCATTCCTATTCTTCCTATTGTTCGATAACAACATAATCAAATCCTCCCGTCCAACCAATTCCAAAGCATTCTCAGTCCATTGAAATGCTGGATTTTCTTGTGCAATCAGTAATGCCTCTTTCAAAGGCACCGAAATCCCAAGTGGATAAGTTTCTAAATCACATTCCCGGATTCCAAATTCACACATCAATTCAACAATTGTATTAGGGCCATAATATCGATTATCAGACAAGACCAAAACTTCAAACAATTTCAAAATTTGATGAGTTCGTGGCGTGATCAAGGCATCAACTGAGTCAGTTTCGGAAACTAATTGGGAAAACGTGACGTATCCTACGATTTTGGAGTCGAAGAGACTGGTTAAGGATTCTAATAGATTAGGTGGATTGGGTGCGATGAGTGCCAGTAGGAATTTGGTGGTCAGATCGATTGTGGATGGGTTTATGCCGTAATATTGGGTCCATACGTCTGGCCAACCCATCCAGGTGGTTAATTGAGCTAGGAGGATGTTTAATTTATGTAGGGAGTTTTTCTTGGTTGAGTCTAATCGAAATTCTTCTCTTAATAGATGTAATGAACCGACAATGTGCGGGACAAGATCAGATAACAGATAGTTTATATTTGACGATTCTTGGAGGTATTTGGCTTGCGGCAAAAGCATAGTGATTTCATTTTGGACTCCGCATTCAACACTGCATTTATAAAATGGATATATTAATGATAATAGGGCAATCACAAAAGAATTCCATTCATCACGATGATGATCTAATGAATATGCTGCTCGCCAAAGCATCCAAATCGTTTGATTTATTTTTGAACCAGATAAATATTGGAAACATTTTAAACAAGTAAGAACTAAATTTGAACTTGGTTGAAGGACTAAATGAATTAACTTTGTTTTCCCACTCTTGGTCTGAATAGCAAGTTTTTCTTCACATGAACATAAAATAGATTCGACATCTTCTCCATCATGTTTAGCTGAAGCCATATCTAGAAATGGATTCACCAAGCTCAATTTCTTCTCTGTAGTTAACATGACCACTATCCCTTCAAATGTGTCAGAAACCAATGGAATACAATCTAGACACTCTGCCTTGTATGCCACCAAAAGTCGATTAATTGACTGTTTATGCACAAATACTCGACATTCTTTTGTATTTCGATTCACCACCAAGATCCCTTCCTGATCTTCAAAATATATATTGAACACTCTAATCTTTTCTCGCGATAATTTATTCCCAATTGAATCTATCTTCGAAAGAATCATGTCTTTTTTATATCCAGAGAAATCTTGTGTATTTGATGAGATGTTGTATTTCGAAGTATCCGGGAAATCACTCGCCATTCTTCCAATGGATGAAATATCCGATAGTAACGTACTTGTTCTCTTTTTCTCCATATTGCTAAACGAAATTGAATGCTGTTGTCCTCCAGGACCAGCTCCAACATCCCCAAATCCCACTTCATCTTCTAATATCCTCGCTGATGAAACACTATTTCCTGTATTTGTATTTGTATTTGTGACGGTTGCATTTGCCATTGAACCATATTTTCGTTTCTGGACCTTCTGACTCTGATTCCCAAACCTAACCACATTTCGGGAAGGTGTTCTAACATGATAGACATTAATACTTCCATCCAGGGAATTAAAAGTAGTACACAAGCTTGCATTTTTATGTACATCTTTCCTGGGAAATGTCATCAATTGTTCATTTTGAGAAATGACTAAGGTTGAATTCGTGGACACGATCCTGAAATCATCAATTGGATCCACTAATGTGAGTATTGGTGCTGAATTCAATTGTGATTGTAATAAGGTTCCATTATTTGATATTATGGGTTGTTTGTGATCTCTTTCTAGAACTAATCCTGATTCAAATGGTAAGGCATTATTTAGAATAAATGGTAAACTTACAATGTATGATCTTCCATCAGGATAATAAATATGGGTTGATCGTTTTAGACAAACGGCTAGGACCTCACTAGGTACAGCTGTAGTATTATGAATGAAATGGGTATATGTTGCAGTAACAATATCTTCGTCATATGTTAAGATTTTTGATATTTGAGATCCTTGAAGGATAACTACTTTTCGTGTTGCAATTAATAATTGTCGATTTTTGTTGAATAATTTAATGGTATATGATTCATTGATATCAAATGGATTTGGATATTTGATTTTATTCTGAAGATTGATGATTGGAAATGTCAATAAGTCATTTGTCTTGGATGACATATTGTTTATCCATCTATTGGTCTCTGATAGGCTTTTCTACTTCTGTTATGTAAAGGTTTGTTTTTATTGAGGTTTTTTTTTTGCGACCTCCAAACAAACTGTGTCAACCCATAACAAGAAGGAATGGAAACAAAGGTCCAAAATTATTATAGAGATTATGAGATATTGATCTTTAAGAAGAGACGTCTTCATTGTAGATATTACACAGTTTAAATCAAAACACAACTTCATAAGTATTCTTCGACTATGTACAGAGAAAATGATCTACTTTACGTAAAATCATTCAAAGAATCACTATATATAGAATATTTCTAGGTCTAACCCGCTTATTCAATGATTCTGGTAACTAAACCAGTACCAACAGTCTTACCACCTTCTCTGATGTTGAAACGTTGGTTAAGTTCAATTGGAGTTGGCTTGATTAATTCACCAACCATTTCAACATTGTCACCTGGCATAACCATAGCAGAATGGTCAACACCTTCACCTTCTGGGAATTGGAAAGAACAAGTAACATCAGTGGTTCTGAAGAAAGCTTGTGGCTTATAGTTTTCACCAAATGGAGAATGACGACCACCTTCTTCGGTAGTTAAGACATATAAGGAACATAAGAACTTAGATGAGGCCTTGGCAGTACCTGGCTTAGCTAAAACCATACCTCTGTTAATTTCATCTCTCTTGACACCTCTTAATAAGACACCACAGTTGTCACCAGCCATAGCGGAGTCTAATTCCTTCTTGAACATTTCAATACCAGTAACGGTAACCTTGTATGGCTTACCAGAACCAACAACTTCAACTTCTTCACCCTTCTTTAAGACACCTCTTTCGACTCTACCGGTAACAACAGTACCTCTACCAGAGATAGAGAAGACATCTTCAACAGGTAATAAGAATGGTTGTTCAAGGTCACGAGTTGGGGTTGGGATATATTCATCAACAGCATCTAATAATTTCATGATAGCTTCGGAACCGATTTCTGGTTGTTTACCTTCTAAAGCACATAAAGCAGAACCCATAATAACTGGAGTGTTATCACCATCGAAACCATAAGCAGATAAGACTTCTCTCATTTCCATTTCAACTAATTCTAACATTTCTGGGTCATCAATGGTATCAATCTTGTTAACAAAAACAACAACACGTTGAATACCAACTTGTCTAGCTAATAATAAATGTTCTCTGGTTTGAGGCATTTGACCATCAGTAGCAGCAACAACAATGATAGCACCATCCATTTGGGCGGCACCAGTAATCATATTCTTAATATAATCAGAGTGACCTGGACAGTCACAGTGAGAATAATGTCTCTTTTCAGTTTCATATTCAACATGAGCAGTAGAGATGGTAATACCTCTAGCTCTTTCTTCTGGAGCTCTATCAATGGAACCATAATCTAAGAAATTGGCACCACCTTTTTCAGATAAAACTTTGGTAATGGCAGCAGTTAAAGTGGTTTTACCATGATCGACATGACCAATAGTACCAACATTAACATGAGGTTTAGAACGAACAAAAGTTGCGTAAGATCTAGTTAAAGTAGGACGAACAGAACGTAAGGCATTCTTAAGAAAGAAAGCTGGACGAGCAGCACGTAAGGTGACAGCAATACTCATTGTTGAAAATTCACCAGAATGTTGTTACGGAAAGAAAGGAAGTCCAAGTTTAAACAAAACGTTGAAAATTTTTTTCCATTGGTGGGTTTTTTCTCTTCCTTTCGTTTGTTTGGTGAGAAGAAATGCGCAAGAAATTGTAGATGTTGGGTAATGTATTGATGTTTGGATGTTACTGTGGAGGAAACATGGCACGGGTTTTGACTCGGCTTTTAGTGTTACCCCCATTGATTATGTAATCTAATTTTGGATTAATATCATTAGGAATCGTTTACTAAAAAGGTACTTACTATAAAAAGAACTTTACTTCTCTACACAATGGAGGTACTGGCGTTAATCGGAAAGAAGAGGACTTCCTTCTTCATCTCTTAATTCCAGTTGTTCTGGATGTTCTAATTGCTCATGAAGATTCTCATTAATAATTCTTTCAATAGCTTCTCTTTCTAATTCTTCGGCGTGTCCATGACCACCATCCTTAAAATATTCATAATAAATAGAAAGTGTTAATAAGAAACCTTGAAGGGAAGCCGCTACTAAATATGAAACCCATGAACTCCAATGTGACCCTTTAGTGAAGAATAATGTAGCTGTAAAAATGAATCCACCTGGTGTTTGAATACACATCATCCCAATAGATAAAGTACCTGGATGTTTTAATTGATAAGTAGTATAAATCTGAGGTACATATTTGATAACTGTTAATAAAGTAGATAATAATCCATTGGTATTGGCAATGGTGTACAATATAGTTTTATTTGAAGATAAACCAATAATAACTTGTAATAATGATACAGCTCCATGAAGGGCAACTAATTTCCCTACTTGTACAATTCTATGATATTCATGTTTATCTTGTTTAATTGAATCTCTAGTCCATAACAATACTAATACAAGGATTAATATAGCACAAGTACATTGGATACCAATTTGAATAAGATTTAATTGGGAATTGAAACAATTGAATGAATCTAAAGCACCAATAGAACAACAATGTCTAGCAATTGAACTAATTAAAATGATATTAGTCAATGTAAAAATGGAAGAACATGAACCTAACAATAAGAAATTAGTTGATAAACCTTCAGATGTTCTCTTACGATGTATTCTAATATATTGTGGTACATAACTTAATATAATCCCAAAGGAGATTAGAATCAGAAATACTAGATTAACGGTTGATGCTCCATCATAGATTGAACAACGTTCTAAATCTCCTTCTTCTCTCTTCATAAACATATCATAATGTATCATCGTTATTCCTTTACTTTGCTATATATGTTTATATCTAAAACCCTGTATAAAATGTACTCTAATTGTAATTATAAATAGAAATATAAATAGATCCCCAGGAAATGGCCCCTCGTGTCTCACTGCACTATATTTTTTGATCTTCGTATTTTGCCTTCAGATTACAACACTAAAAAAATGATGTCACTCAAAAAACTAAGCTCCACTTCTACAGTTGACAATTGAGTGTCTATGGCATGTTTTTTAGTACCCATTGCTTACATTCTTAAAAGGTTCTCATTGATAGAAGTTATTTGCTATACTATCCAGCTTATATATCTTGCTTCATCTAATTGAAAGGGTGGTTACCCGGACTCTATCAAATGGCAGCGCTGCCTTTGAATAACGCGTTGCTTCATTGCTTGATTTGTAAACAAAAACTTTTATTTACAATTCGATCTTCAAACATAAATAACAATCACTTCGAAAAAGAAAGAAGGACAAATGTCGACTTCTTCTCTTTGGGCTGCCAATGCAGTCAGGAAGAATAAGAAGAATAAGGAAATATCTGTACCAGGAGGAACGCAATGGGTATTAAATGAATCATATCTGAATTTCTTAGCAATTCTTACGCCCACTGAAGATCATCATTATGATACCGTTAATCATTTGGATTCCCTAAATATATTCATGAATAATGTATTGAAACATCGAGTTGATACTAATAAATTGATACCCACTCCAACTACTACTATTAGAACAAGTGAATTGTTACGACGTTCGCCTTCAATTGCTAAACCTCAACCGTCGTCAAAATCAACTTCACCCACCAGATTTGGTTTTCATCCAAGAATAAAGCAACAACAACAAGTGCGAGAGCAACAACAACAAGTGCGAGAGCAACAACAACAAGTGCGAGAGCAACAACAACAAGTGCGAGAGCAGCAACAACAACAACAACAAAAGGTCCTGATTGATACAGCATTTACAAGTGTTAAATCAAGTCCCACAGTAAGGAGAATTACGTCACCTGTGAAAAGTGCTCAAGTTCAAGTAGAAGATCAACATAATGCAATAAGTCATCCAAAATCAGACAAAATTGTCAGTATACTAGAGGTCGAGGCAGAACAAAGGAGAGATTCAATAGGTTCAGATGATTCATTCTTAGCTATCAAAAGAGGGATAAGGAAAAGTACTGCTATCTCAACATTTGACCCAATAAAGTTTGATGAACCAGAAGAAGAAGAAAAGCTGATTGGTCAGACATCCTACATATCCAAAAAGAGTGATGCTCCATATTCATCTAATAGTGAAAAAGAAAAATCTCAAATATTGAAAACACCCAGAAGTTTTATCTCACTTCCTACTAGAGAACCATTAGTTCCTAAATCGGCTGTCCAAAAGGTCAATAAAGTAAAATCAAATGCTTTGAGAGTTATGGAAAAGTTGGATATGGCATCAAGTAGAGAATTTAGTTTTGAAGAAAGAGCTGCAACTACAAATAATAGATTTGAAATTCGGGATAGATTTAAGATTTCTCCGGTTAAGTTATCTTTCAATACCTATAGTAGTAGTAGTTCGGAACCAAAGATTCCATGGATTCCTTTTACTCAAAGAGAAGCGGCAGCTCAGTCTCCCGAGAAACTTAGCAACTTGCCTGCAGATCCTGTAGCGGAAGCTGGAATAAAAGATGACACAACGCCAGAGAAAAATGTACCGAATGGTCTGGTGAACAAACACGCAGATGATAAGGAGGAAATTCCAAAAAAGAGAGAAAGAATTCTTCATTTTTCCACAGATGATGAAAACATGAAAGAGGAACACCTGGCAATCAAGTTTTGGGATGGGGCCAAATCACCACAATGGAGAAAAGAAACTACTTTCTCCGAAAACAAATCCCCTTCATTAAATCTAGAAACAAGTGTCTCCGAACACAGATCGCCAATTTTAAAGCCAGACACCAGCCCGGCGTCCCCTAAATGGAAAATACAATCGCCAGAAGCAATATGGAGCACAGTAGATAGACTCCGTGCATTATCTCCAGTTAAGCTCCCACCATCGTTCACTGCCAAATCTCCAATCAAATCACGAAAATCACCACTACGCACAACCACAACTGCAAGAACATTGCTGCCGGAGATGCTTGACCGATTGAATAGAACAAGTCCAATCAGAAAAATAACCAAACCGAAATCAGTAAAAGGTTCAGAAGTGACCACTACTACAAGAAATCGATTCTTAACGACTACATTAAATGCCAATAATCCGCAATGGATCAATAGACACAAAGTAAAGAATCCGTCACCTATAAAAAATCGAGCAGATTGGGAAAATGCTGGAAATGAAGGAGATTTGGGGAAGGTTAAGAAGGTTGTACCACCGCCACCACCGCCATTGAGGTTAGAACTTAAGGCGATTCCTACATTAAAGAAGAAGTCAATTATGGAACATCAACCAAGAGCTGGTGAGAGAGTCAAACTTGCTGTGGATCAGCATCAGTATGGAATAAAGCGGAAATCAGAACATGTATCGGAGAATCAAATTGTTAGGACGGGGCATACATCCGTATCCTCGATCGAGAGAGTTGGAAATAAAGACCTGCGGATTACTTCATCACATGCAATGTCGAGAGAACACGCCACAGCCTCAGCACCATCCTCATCAGCATCGGCGCTGCATATTGCTACAATCGCACTGAAACTGACAACCATTAGAAGACCGCTCGAGGCAGTATTACCACCAGCACCATCATTACATAAACCAATGCGAACCAAAACAGGAAATGCCGTGCCTCTTCCCGACGCAGCCAGGGGAATCTTCAATTCTGAAACCAATCCCGCCAAACGAAGAAAAGTCAATCATCCAACACCACCTGCGATATCACCAATCAGGGCCAAGCCGAGATCCCGGAGTACTATATTAGTCTCCACTCCTCCAGGCAAGAAAGTCACTCCGGAAAATCTACCAGAAGTCCTATCTGACGATGAACATTCTCCTAATCGAGATCGAAATATTTTAAAACCATGGGCGAGGTCACCGGAATTGCAGAGGTTGATGGAGAATGTGAATGGGAGAATGGATCCTGGGCTTGTGTTTGATAAAGGTCCGCCAGTGTTGGATTTGGTTGCTATATTCAAGAACCTGCGGGATCTGCGGAAATGGAGTAACAAGCATACGTAGTGTTGAGGGGATTTACCGTGAGTTTCGGAATAATTATCGAATTAATAGATTGAATGAACATAGGGGGTGAGATGTGTGCGTGTTTGAGAAGGGATGGGTTGGGTTATCCATGGTATTTAACCATCATTATTTAAGCGTCATAGTTAGCATCAAAGGGAAATATTATATAGAGTATATATTTGGGTATTATTATTACAAGGTTAATTAAAAGTATTAATATAGAGGAAGGTATGTAGATCTATTTACGTGCAGCCAATGCGGCTTGTTTATTCCATTGTGACAACCAATCTGGAACATCTGGTTTAGGCACCACATAAAGTCTAAGTGCATTATCAAACAATGGAGCTTTTGATTTATCATTCATCAAAGCATTATTGATTTCAATTTTTTTACCAACCTTAATTAATCCACCTGATTCAGTTTCCATAAAACATTCTAATTTCTTAACTGAGAAATCCTTATGTTTTGGATCTTCAAACCATTCTCTAGGTCTATTCAAAACCATTTCCAAAATCTCCAAGGGGGTGGTTAATTCACTTATTTCGTCTATGAAATCGAATTCATCTGTGGTTGGGTATAAAATCATCGCGGAGAAGATTAATTGCGACTCATAATCTTTTGGATCTTCCAATCGTATTTTTGAAGATTTTAAGGATTCTGCAGGGTTTGAAGTTTTGATGATTTCAAAATGTCTTAATTTAATTGAATTTTCTAATATTTCTTGTTTCATTCTTGCTTCTTCTTCTTCTCTTTCTTTCTTGATTCTGATTTCTTCAAGTTTTTGTTGTTTGGTTTTGACTTGTTGTAATAAATTCAAAAGATCTTTATTGTTTGCATCGATGGTTAATCCATATTCTATAACTCCAATTGCTTCATCAAACCTATCAATCAAGAAAAATGCCTTCCCTGATCTAAAACAAGCCTTGATATTCTTCTCATCAATCCCTAAACATTTCTTACAATCTTCAATACATCTTCTATAATTATGTAATTCCAAATTACAAGCAGCTCGATTCAAATATAACGCAGAATTAATCTTATCAACCCCACAATCAACATCCAAACCTTTAGTGTAGTATTCTATAGCATGTTTATATTGCTTGAATTTATAACATTCATTACCCTGATTCTTAAAATTAGTAGCAATTTCATCTGGCTCACCCTCATATGCCAACGATTTAAGAGCTTCAAGATTTGCATTCTCTCCGCCTTCACCATCAGTTTCATCCAACTGAGTCATGAAGAATGGCAATCTATTTAATTCCTTCATTACTTCGTCAGTGGTCTTGTTGGCGAATTGGGAGATTTGAGGTGGGAGTGCAGGTTCTCCTGGTTTGGGAACATATCTTCTTCTATCCCATTCTGAAATTAGGTGATCTAATTGTTCGTCGGTATTATCTAATTGTTCGTCGGTATTATCTACCTGTTCTTCTTGTGGATGTGGTTGTGGTGGTGTTTCTACAGACATGGGTAGTGGAAATCTAGAAAGATCAATAATGATGATAAACGAAGTTTAATAAAAATTTTATAATTAAGATTTATTTTTTATTTTTTTGCGATGATTTTTTCAAGGTGCGAAATTGCTACAAAGTGACTATTGATCGTTTGTACTATAAATTGCAAAAAATCACATACTCTATGGGATAATCCTTTTATGAGTGAATCTGATATTCCATGCCGTTTTGGTTTCTCTAGTAAGTGGCCGCTCTCTATTTTCCATAGTTCCAAGTCTCTTTAGGTTGGTTGTGTTGCGCCATTTCTTCTCTCAAGTTTCCTCCAGGAAAAGAATTATCGGTGAATTTTTGACCAAAATAGTCAGAATTAAACAATCTTTAAAATAGTCCAGTTACAGTTACGAATCATCAGAATCTACTCAGAAGTCTTTAACACCCTCTTTTTGATATAACGACCAAATCAATATATTCTTTGCGATGGTATAATTATACAATTTTGACCACATTTTATTTGCAACCAAAAGTTCAAATTGAGCCGCGCCAAATAAATCACGCGTTTGTCACACGATAATCACTCTTTAGAAATGGTAGCGCAATTCCGAATAGTATACAAATCTATTCTATGCTTATGTATTTATAATTTATAGGCTGTTGATCTATTTAGTTACTTACGACCTTTGAATAATCAAAGGAACTTTGAGTGCTATCTTCTCCATATTATTCAATTTAAAATCAAGATTAAGATAGTACACTCTTGCCATTAAACAAGTTTGAAAATCTGGAATCAAACAAAATTCACCCAAAGTTGTATTTGGAGCTGGCTTAATACTCAAATCAGATAAATCAAGATCCACATTGATCTTCTTACTAAACTTTATTTGATCGTGGGAAACTTTTTCTTTAATCCAGCCAATAGATGCAAGATTCTTATGAGTATCTGTACCATTACCATCATCAATTGAGATTTGTTTACATTTTAAATTTGTATATTTTGATGAAAGGTTTGATAAGCATTTCATATCCCGGATTAATTGTTTATCTACCCCTAGTCTCAGTTGTCCAAGGTCACGAAGAAGTTTTGCTAATTCAAGGGATAATTTTTGAAATTTTCGTATAATCAAAACATCGAAATTGTCTCCATTGGTGTTTTTATTCTCAAAAAGCATTTCTGAATGGATTACCAAAGGGATAGGAATTCGTTTGGATTTAATAGTTATGCCTACGACTTCGGCCGAAACGGATTTGAAATCGGGTAATGTAGTTGAAGCTGATGCACTACTGGTTTGACTTTCGGCAAATATGAATGATATATCTATAGGAATTGAAATCTTGGTGTTTATGGGTTTGTTAGATTTCTTTATATGCGGGATATAGTCTATTTTATATTCCTTTCTCGGAGTGGAAATTGCAATTAATCCAATTAATTTGGAAGTTTTCCCAAATACTGATTTTTTCTTAAATGGAGCAAATACTTCATATAAATCCAGGGGTCGCTTCAGTGCAGAACCAGTTTGATCTTCACGTTGATTTACTTTTGAATAATATGATTGTTGCATTTTTGCCATTTCAACGTTACTAGAAGTAGGTTGAAGGTCAGGTAATTGTGGTGGAGGTGGTGATGGAGAATTCGTTCGTTCTTCCTGGGGAGTGGTTTGCAAAATATCTTTCCCTAATTCAATGGCCTCTTGAATCTTAAGTAACATATTCGTATATAACAATCTAGCCTCTTGATGGATCATTGATCGATTTAATTCAAATAAGGGTTTTGTAACAGGTATAACTCTCAAATAAGTATAATCTTCATTTGCAACCACAAACTCATCTGGATTTTGTTTAGTTAATGCATTAGTACTACCAACTAGATCGCTATATCCCGAAGCTCTTCCTATAATCCTGGCACTTACGCAATAACTTATCGAAGTATCAGCAATAGCAAAATCTTGAGTCAAAGAAGCATACTTATACTTATGACCTTCATCATGTTCTTGATGTTGATGTTGTTTTGAATCAGGAGCTGGTCTGCTTTTCCACTTTTGTCGTAATGACGTTATGACTTCATGTTTACTTACTCCTAGAGTTGGTGGCAATTGTAAATGTTGAATCAAACTATGATTACATGCACTATCCAATAACTTCTCTGGCATTTTAAAAGTAAAAAATTTCTTATATGAAGTATTTGGTTTAAACACTTTGTGAACATTCAATTGCACTTCAGTATTATCAATGGGATCTTTAAGTACTGTATAGCCGAATGGGTCATTATGATCAGTAACCAATCTGTCCAAAAAGGCATCATTCCAACTGGCATGAAAATCAAACATAGTCAAGAATCGATCAATATGATAGGGAGGCTCAGTTAAAGTCTTTTGATGTTTTCCAAATACTGAAGTTCCTTCTAATTGAACAGAAAACAGATCAAACGGTATGTCTTTGGTTGTTTTATTAGTGATCTTGACAAATCCATATATATATTGTCCTTGCTTTAGTTCTAATGATAAAGGATCGATGATCTTATAAGGTTCACCTATTTTCCCAATACATTCAGTAAGATAGACATTTATACTTAATGATTGTGATATTTCCTTATTAGTAGAACTTAGACGTTTTAATTTATGTGAATTTTCCAATAATGTATCAGCGTCAATGTCATCATCTGGTTGTTGCGGGGCTAAAACAGGTGAATTGGCAAGCGAATTAGCATGGGAATTAGCAAGTGAGTCAGCAATTGAACCAAAGTAATCTTCATGTATTGAAGAATTACAAGATGAAAGGGGTGTCAATTCATACATCGGTGGGGCAGTACGTAAGTCTTCAGTTGTTGGAGTTAAGTTCTTCTTAATGGTTGATCGATACATCTGATACGATGGTAAGATGTTAATTAATTCTTTTGGATCTTGATCATTATTATTGGAAGATGTTGAGCCATTGCGCCGTAGTGAAAGTGATGACAATCTTAAATTTAGTTTATTCCGATCTTCCATTCCGTCGATTTTTTAGAAGTATGTGTGTACTCTTGCTCTAAAGTAGTTACCTTTTAGTGATAAACTGAGCCAGATTAATTGATGGCTGCTTTTTTTCTAGAATGGCGGCGGGGGCTGGGACTGAGCCAAAAGTTGGTTGGACAAAACGAGAAAAAAAAAATATCTGACGTAAAATGCGAAACACCCAGAAAAAAAATAAAAATAAAAATAGTCATCGTCTGATGATTTTAAGTATTTTGACAGAATGGCAGCACCAGGGCAGCGTTACCACGTCATTCTCCCTTAAAACTTACGATTGCCTTTTATATGACAGAAATACAATTTGCAATCTTATTTTACCCCATAGGTTAATGCTATTAATTAATTAATTAGATACTTTTTCTATATAAATGCTCTATTTTTATCGTTGAATAGTTAAAGGAACATGAATAATCAAATTCTCCCCATGAATCATCTTTACGCAAACTTTTAGATAATACACCCTACTAATCAAACAAGATTGAAAACTAGGCACCAAAACTATCTGATCCAAGCCATGACATGTAGATTCAATTCCTTTGAGACTACAATTATTAAGATCTAAATTTATAGTAAATTTTTTGGTATATAAGGCATGTGAATTCTCATTACTGCCAGTACCAGCAGTAGATGAAGAAGTTTCCAATTTCCAAGGTACGGTTTTGATATTCGTATGTGAGCCAATTCCTCCACCTTCAGTAGTTGTCTTGAAGACAAGATTGGATACAGGAAGATTGATATATTTCGTCTTTAAAGAAGCAAGACTCTTAACATCTCGATATAATTTCGTCTCGATTCTAATCACATCATTACTCAATTCTTTGATCAATCTATGAAATTCAGTTAAATAATTTTTTTGGAATTCTTTAATTATGATCGCATCGAAATTAGGAGGTTGATTGTCTCCAGTAGTGGAATTCTTCGATTCAATTTGTCTTTCAGGGAAGAACATATCGGGTGTGAATTCGATAGGGATTGGATGCCTTTTTGATCTAATTGTAAGACAAACGATTTCAACATCTATGGCTTTGATTTCAGGAAGGTGTGGCTTCGACGTTGTTAAATTTTCAATAAAGTAAGTCAATTCAATTGGGATATTGATTTCAGTATTGATGACTCGTTTGCCTTTGGAAAATCGGGCAGGTGGTGTATAATTTATATAATAATTATTCTTTATAGACGATAATGAAATTATTCCCAAATGTTTTGTATTTCCTGTTATAGTTTTCTTTTTTAAACACGCTAAATATTGATAAACATCATCATCGTCGCTATTGCCTGGCTTATGATTATGTCGATGTAGAGTCTTAGTGATAGTACTGCCAGCTACATCATATAACTGCCTCAATTTATTACCATCATTATTTATTTCATTACTCATCGTAGAAGTTAACAAGTTCCCAGAACGTAGAGCAACAGGTTGATTCAATAATTCATGACCATATTCAATCTTATTTATAATTGTATCCAAGAATGCTTTAAAATAAACTTGTCTCTCAACTGCTAATTCTTTTTCAAGATAAGTATTTTCTAAATTTGGCAACGGTATTACTCTAATTGGACAACTTGCCAATTTAGATACGACATATTGATCCTTTTCCACGGGATACTTGTAATCACTAGCCTTCCCAATAATTCTTGCATCAACACTATAGCTAATACTACTATCAATCGACGCCAAATCACGAATTAAATTCTCTTTATTAGCCAACATCACCGAAGGAGGTGTAGTAATACGGTCAATACCCAATGTAGGCGGTATTTCGCAATGTAAAGGCAAACAATGTTCTTCACAAGTATTATCTAACAATTTTTCTGGGATTCTAAATGTGAAAAATCGTTTATAAGTTACATTAGGCTGAAATAATCGTTTCACATCAATAGCTAACAATGTATTATCATAAGGATCAGTTTCTCCATCACACCAATCATGAGGATCTCCATTGTCAGTAATTAGTCTATCGATATTGGCATAAGACCAACTGGCAAATAAATCCAACATATTTAAAAACTTGAATCTAGTAGCTGGTTTTTCAAGATCTAATAAGCCACTAACCGTGGAATCTAAGATAGTCAAAGTTCCTTCAAATACCACATATACCATATCGAATGGAACTGGTTGATTAGATTTATTTAAAAATGTGACATATCCGTGAATATAATCTCCTTGAATGAATTCTCGAGTTGATGGATCAATAATAGTGGGCTCAACTCCCTTTTGACCTACTTTTTCAGTAAATACAATATTTATATCTAAATGTTCCGAAATACATCCCTTTGAATTAGTTAAATTGGGTAATTTATCTACGTTTGCCAATATAGTATTCTTCCATAAATCGTCACTTTGTTGATTATAATCCGTTTGTTCTTCTTGCATATGATCATCCTGATGCATAGGATTATATGAATTTAGTAGACTATCTATTGGTGATTGTACTCGTGAATTTAACAATGATGTAGTTGCCGAGTTTATTGGAGTCATTTCATATAACGGGGGATCTATTCGATAATTTTCATTAGTAGGAATTAAGTTTTTAGATATTGTAGATTGAAACATGTGATAAGAAGGTAAGATATTATTCAAAAGTTCATCTTCATTAGCTATAGGAGGTGGTGGTTGTGGAGGTGTAGAAGGAGTGGAAGGTTGTTCTTGCGGTGGTGACATTTCGTGGTGGAAATATGTCCTTGTCATTAAAACGTTATTGATACAAAGGAAACGAATGGGATATGAAGTATTAGATATGAGTTATTTTTAGATCAGTTGTAAAGTTCTCATGAATTTTAACAATTAATTTGACTGGCTAAATTAATTAAATGAAAAAAGTGTGGGATTAAGAAATAAATGACTGCAAGTGCCGTGAGCCATGAGATGAGAAGCCGGAAGAAGAAGAAGTTGGCCACAACCGTTAAAAAATAATTTTCTCTAATAAGGCGAGAGGAAAAAAAACGTTTTTTCTTTCTCGCCATTGTAACAGTTGCATTTTTATTCTTTTATTAAATAATATTATACACACCACCACCGCCCCACCACCAGATCTCAGGTCTTACAATTATTCCAGGATTGAACCTCCAGAAGTTCACGCGGGCTTAGAACAACTAAAATCAATTCCTAGCGCTTTACAACTAAATTAGGATTATGGACAACGTAGTTAAAGGATCTTTGTATCATTTTTTTGTTGAGAAGAAAAACCTGTTTCGCGGTATGTAATTTGTTCGAATTTGCTGCAAAATTTCTTGCTGCCAATTGGATTTATGCACAACAAACAATGAATTTTCGTACTTAGATCTGCTAGATACAGACTATATAATCTTTCGTTATCATATATGAAATATTCAACAAAGGAGAAATATGTGGCATTTTGTTGTATATTTGGGATATCTTGAACCTGAGCAAATCCTATCTAAGCTATACCCATATTCAACAAGTCAAATCGAGAAATTGATGGTAAAAAGAGGACCTTCCCAGGCCCTCTTGGAACACTACAGAGGGTTACCATTTCAAGAAATCCTCATTAAGAAAATACAGTACACACCTGTCAAATATTGCCTGGTTATTGTTTTCCATGAAGTTTAACCAATGGTGAAAGCTTTTAATTTTCTATTTTAATTCCCTACTAGTGAGTTAAGCTTCATTATAATAATCTCACTAGTGTCTGGCTAGCTGAGATAGGATGTACAGCTATGCGCTTTATTTTGAACTCTTATATATAACTAAATAATGTATACTAAAATTAATAATTAGGTTTAAAGTAAGTTTTCTACAATATCCTCTAAACAAAACAATATTTAAAAAAGAATGCAAATCCTTCTACTTTCAAGAGATTCGCCAAGCATCAATAGCAATTCTCAATAATCATAATTTGGATAGCTAGTAATGGTTTAGCTGGTAAATAAATTATAGAAAATCCTCGGCCTAAATTCATAGAAAAACAAAATGTCCTTTAAATTGTTTAAGGGGTATTTTATCCCATTGAATAAATTCCTTAAAGCCTATTTTTGGGAAAACTATTTCAGGGAAAACCTTGAAGTCCATCTCAATTTGAGGAATCCTTGATCAGATAAACTTTCAGACTTATGTTCTCTTACATAAAAGAATAACAAAAAAACTTTTGCTGATTCATCCCAATGCTTTGGCGATGAATGTCAACTTTAACAGATTCAGCATGTCTCCTGCGGTTGACATAATTACAATCATGCTGACGTTGGAACTAACTTAGAGATTGCATTGAAATATGTCCTAGAGCTCCTGGCGATTTATTGCTATGGTCGTGCATTATCTAATCGTTAGTTTCCCTACTTGTTAATAAAACATGCAAGCAATCTAATAGCTTAAAAAAAATCATGATAGTTAATTCTTTTGGATCCATATGTGAGCCTGCCAAATCTGATCATTCGAGGAAGTTTATTCTTGCTGCTCCACTCAAGTAATCTCTTGGCACCCACAATCTCATAAACTTCTTACCCTTACGTGACCTTTATTTAACCGATCCAACACGTCTCCCCCGGTTGACTTAATTACAATCATGCTGACGTTGGAACTAACTTAGAGATTGCCTTGAAATATGTCCCAGAGCTCCTGGCGATTTATTGCTATGGTCGTGCATTATCTGATCGTTAGTTTCCCTACTTGTTAATAAAACATGCAAGCAATCTAATAGCTTAAAAAAAATCATGATAGTTAATTCTTTTGGATCCATATGTGAGCCTGCCAAATCTGATCATTCGAGGAAGTTTATTCTTGCTGCTCCACTCAAGTAATCTCTTGGCACCCACAATCTCATAAACTTCTTACCCTTACGTGACCATTCTTTCATTTTTGAGTGGTTAGTAAAACTCAAAATAAGATTTCCCAATTTCCCAATTTTATTTTGACCACCAGTAGACGTTAAGTTTCCGCCTGGTAGTTATTCTTTTCAGGGATTCAAGACATTTAACTGAGTATTCTATTGATACCCAATACATATAGCCCAGTCCTACCCCATTCATTTATAGCAAATAACCTCAACTTTCCTCGCACATGAAGACGCTTAAAACTGAGGAGTTGTGATACATAAATTTGCAGTATCAAAAAAAAGCACCTGTTGAATCGATTTTGCAATCAAAACTTAAGTGCGAAAAACTGTACTATTCCGGATAATATCAAAATTTTCCGATAATCCACTACATTGACCCCATCTGTAGGGCCCTACTAATATAGAGATAAATCAAGGACCCCTTTTAACCCCAGTCACAATTTGAAATACTCAAGTCTCAACTGTAGTGTATATATTGAGTTTCTTTGTCTTTAACAAAAAATAGATCTGAGCAGTAGAGTACGATTTCCTAAATTTAAAAAGGTTTTGAATAAACTTATTCTGAGAGTGCATGAGGTTTGTAAATTATCGTCCCACCATTCCTTTCCTTATAAAGGGATGATTTGCTCCCTAATTTGTTTCTTCGAAGAAAGAAGAATATTTCTTTCGTTAGCCAGAATAACCTGTTTAATTTCTATTCGACCAAAAATGAGAATCTCAGAATTGGTAGCTATATTGACTCTCGCGTCACTCGCTACCACCTTCAAGTTGACATTCTTTTATCATGCCACTCAGTATATTGAGTGCCCCATTTTACCCAATTCATGCATATTGACCAACAACATAAATATGGCAGATGAATTCACATACGAATATCCAAACTTATTGCTCGATGGAAAAATAATTGGTGTAGGTCAATACAATTATATTACTCCTGGAGGTGAATTCGGTTCATTCACTTGGACTATGTCTCCCGAAGGTGATATTCTTGAAGTAGATCCACCAATATATCGTTGCTCCTATCGTTTATTTTCAGTTCAAAACAATAACTGCGAACTTGTTAAAGAATTCAATGTGCTAGGCTACGTGCCACTTGTTCCTTCAGAAGAAACAACAGAGCCCCCAGAAGAGACAACTGAACCATCAGATGAAACTACCGAACCTTCAGAAGAGACAACGGAACCTTCAGAAGAGACAACGGAACGCTCAGATGAAACTACCGAACCTTCAGAAGAGACAACCGAACAATCAGAAGAAACAACCGAACCCTCAGATGAAACTACTGAACCCTCAGATGAAACAACCGAACCCTCAGATGAAACTACCGAACCCTCAGATGAAACTACCGAACCCTCAGATGAAACTATCGAACCTTCAGATGAAACTACCGAGCCTTCAGAAGAGACAACTGAACCATCAGATGAAACTACCGAACCTTCAGAAGAGACAACGGAACCTTCAGAAGAGACAATGGAACTCTCAGATGAAACTATCGAACCTTCAGAAGAGACAACCGAACAATCAGAAGAAACAACAGAACCCTCAGACGAAGCTACCGAACCTTCAGATAAAACTACCGAATCCTCAGATGAAACCACTGAACCCTCCGAAGAGGAGACGACCGAACCTTCAGAAGATACAACTGGACCCTCAGAAGTGATAACCGAACCATCAGAATCAACTACGGAACCTACTTCAGAAGTATCAACAACTGAACCAACGTGGGAGGAATCAACAACTGAACCAACTTCAGAAACAACTGAACCTACTTCAGAGGAATCGATAACTGAACCAACTTCAGAAGAATCATCAAGAACTGAACCTTCTTCAGAAGAATCATCAAGAACTGAACCTAATACAGAAGAAAAAACTACCGAATGTAAAGATGACAATGATTGCCAAACATGCACAACAATTCAGACAGTTTATTATTCCCTGGTTGAAGAGGTTCATGATACCTTGACAAATGCCGTCTCGAAATCTGAAGAACAAGTCTGTGAAGAGTTTATTGAAAAAGTCATTACTAGAGTCATCCAGAGCACCTTCTATTTTGAAACTATCACTGTTAACAATAATGATGCCAGTGATAGTACTGGTAGGAGCAATGGTGAAGGTGATGTTGGCAGAGAAGTTAACCCTTCTGTGGTAGCAGGTGTATCAGATTATGCGGAAGTGGGAACCAGACCAGGATTTACCGTAGTTGGAATTTTAGCTTTTATGTTTTGGTTTGTACTTTTTGTTTAAATGCCTTTCTTTATTGTATAGAATTTGTTCTTTAATATATTGAATCCCTTTGTACGTTCTACTTAACTTGATAATTGGTACCTCTGTGATCCATCGGAATACTTTTTTGGCAAAGACAAAGTTAACAGGGGATGAGTTGCGCACATGTATTTCCACCTTGACCCCACTTTGACGGCCAGGGGTTTTGACATATCCAGTCCTAAAAAAGATAGCTACGCTACTATTCCATTCTGTGTACCTGGAGAGAGAATATTAAGAGGATATTACCGGGTGGTTAGTAATTTGTTGGACATGTTAAACTCAAAGTTTTGCTTTAGAGTGTTCGAGGGTATCCTCACAGGACGACTCAAGCAACTACATCTATTGATTCCCCAACCACAAAAACGTTCTCCTATGAGAGACATATCAACGACAGAATGATGGCCCGGAGGAACCGTCAGACTTACAAACTCTTTATGGGATAGTAAATGATGTGAATTAATAGGGCATATGATTTTATCGGTGAAAGCTACATACAGAAACGACTTCCCACGATCACAGATATCGAACAACTGAAAATGAGAGTATACTTTTGCAATGTCTATTATATTATTCAGGGGTCTTAATCGGTAAAGACGGATTCTTGGAATAATGTATCAAATCGTATTTCTAGCCAACAGAGAAATCCGACGAGGGACATTTTAGTTCCAGTCGGAAAAGATTTTAACCGACCGGAAAGAAACAACAGACCTCAATGAAAATAATATTTCTTGAAAGGACAGGGCTATTAGACAGAGCAATATTTGTACGCCATTCTCTTAATAAGACAAAATGGAAAAAAAATTACAACTCTGTATTGCGTCATGTCATCTGATCATTAGACAATCCTTCTTAGCAAAACTACCAGGGTCCATTTTAGAATATAACTAATAATTTTAAAACCATTTTAAATTCTTTAGTTGCAAGAACTAATAGGAGTAGACTTTCCATCTATCCACCTCTAATTGCATAGTGTAGCGAAAAATAAAAGAATCCAACGAATACCAAATATTTCACTATAAAAGAAACAGGTTGACTTTGTTTGACCTACCACCCCTTCAATTCGCTGATGATTGTAAATGCTACAGATCTATAAAATTCCCGAAGATCTTTTCTTAGTTACCGATATACAGACACAAGAAAAAAAAAGGTTATAATAGAGAGGAGACTCGAAGCGCTTTGCATAATTTAGCCTAGTTGTTAGAACATGTACACATGTAGCTACTTATTTCTTTACATTTTTTTTCTTGGATCTGTACTTATGCAGCATTTCCTATAAAATTATCTAATCGTTAGTAATCTCAAGCACAAGGGATAATAAATCTGCATGATTTCACTGAAAATTTTGTCAGACCTTAAATTAGAAGTTAAATCATCATTCATTTGATTTCCAATAGTATACACTCATTTAGGATAAATAAGATCAGTTTCTTCCATCTAGAGATCTCTAATTGGTGGTTATTATTAACTGGTTTGAGCCAAACTAAAATTAAAAAAAGGGATTAGTAAAACCTTGCGATTACCCCTAGATATTGCAGTTCTCCAAACCTTGTAAAAGTTTCGCAGAAGTAGTTAATTTCTTAGCGGTGATAGGACAAATATCTAACGCTTATGTTATTACTGTAAGGATGAATTCTGAAATTATGCATGCCGTGGACTTTAGGACTTTTGGCTCGTGGGGTGAATGTAGTTCTCCTCTCGGTTGAATTAACACGCTGGTTTAGAGACTTGAAGTAATAGGAATGCAAAATCGTACTTGCAGAAGTCAGCATGCATTTTGGATTAATGTTACATAGA
Source organism: Hemisphaericaspora subhashii (assembly GCF_019202705.1). Taxonomy (NCBI): domain Eukaryota; kingdom Fungi; phylum Ascomycota; class Pichiomycetes; order Serinales; family Debaryomycetaceae; genus Hemisphaericaspora; species Hemisphaericaspora subhashii. The sequence continues at coordinate 2,927 of NW_026057264.1, read as the reverse complement.
GTGGAGTTCTACCCTTGTTGGAGTTGAGATTATAGAACTTGTTTAAGCTAATTACTTTTATCTATGCATCACATATAGGAGAGGTATTTATTTGTAATATCTCCGAAATTAAATATATAACTGCTCGTCCCTTAAATTTCGCTTACATCTCATAGACTGCGTCTACACTTATAGCCAAATGTGCTTTTCGAAATAACTCCAGGTGCATTATATAAATTGAAACTAAAATGTCGCTTTCTGGAATTAAACTTTAATTCTTTCAGGAAAGCACAATTTCGGATACCCACTAGAATTGACAATGATTCTGGACACAATTCTCGGTGATTATCTTTTTGAAATAACTCTAAGTGCATTATCTAAATTGCAACTAAAACGCGTTCTGGAATTAAACCTTAATTCTTTCAGGAAAATGGCCCTCATTCTTAGGCACAATTTCGGATATCCAATCTAATATCCGAGGACAATGATTCGGGACACCATTCTTGATGATTATCTTAATCTCATTGTTATAGCCCGGGCCCATACTCCCCTCCTATATCCTCCCCTCCCTTACCCCTCAACCAAACCATCCTTATTGACTTCCAAATGTGCTACCACCAGGAACTCACCAAGAAGCTCCCGCATGGCACGTGCCACCATGTTCTACCACAGAACTGTTTTTTTACTCATATCAATAAAGAAAGCTATGAACGGCACCTCACTAAACGAAGCAGAAAAAAGAAGAAAACGACCATTTCGCAGCTAAAGTTATTGCGAAAAAAAACCTCTGCTACAGTTGTTTCAGATAATTCAACGTACTACCTGTGGAAATACATTTAAGAGGTTACATAACCATTAATTGCCAAGGAATATAATACTGCACAAATAACAACTGGGCCGACATCACAAGGGAATAAACTTTAGAGTATAATTAGTTTCCTACCAGTGGCTGCAACGATTACACGAATTCTACGAATAGAGATACAACGTCGCCGAGATGGGTATCCACTATTTACTTATAAAAGGACTGCTATACCCCCCTTAAGTTGACCACCTGGACAGAAATACTATTTCCTTTTTTTGTCATACGCAACCACTAGATTCATTCAAATAAAGACATCAAGAATGAGAATCTCGGACTTGCTAACTAGCTTGCTTCTTGCATCATTAGCCAGCGCTTTCCAGTTAACTTACTTTTCTAATATTACCCAATATATTGATTGCCACAATCCCAACTCGTGTGTTTTGACTTCTTACGAAGAAAATGCAAGTGAGTTTACGCACGAATATCCAAATTTATATCTCAATGGAGATATAATCGGTGAAGATGCAAATGGTTTCCTTCTTCCAGGAGGTTCACCAGATTCATTTATTTGGACCATGTATCAAGAAGGTGATATTCTTGGTGTCGATCCACCATTGTATGCTTGCTCGTCAGGTTTATTTTCGAAGGAAATGCCTGATGATAATTGCCTGAAAATTACGCAATTGACGGTGTTAGGCTCTTTTGCACAAGGTCTAGACCAACCCGAACAAGCAGAACACTCTGAACAATCTCAACAATCCGAACAATCCGAACAATCCGAACAATCCGAACAATCTGAACAGTCTGAACAGTCTGAAGAACAATCCGAACAAGCTGAACAATCTGAAGAACAGGCTGAACAATCTGAAGAACAATCTGAAGAACAAGCTGAACAAGCTGAACAATCTGAAGAACAGGCTGAACAATCTGAAGAACAAGCTGAGCAAGCGGAACAATCTGACGAGAAATCTGAACAATCTGAGTCTAAGCAGTCTGAACAATCTGAAAATTTGATAAAAGCTGACACTGAGTCTTTCACAAATGAAGAACCTGTATCTTCTTTCGAAGGCATTGCTGAATCATTGTCTGATGAGGTTGCTGGGTATGCTACTGACACAGATAACGTATCTTCGACAAAACACAATACTGAAAATACTTTAGGAGCCCTAGGTGGACCGTCTACAAATGAAGGTATCGAATGGTCCACAGTTGAAGAAACAGAACCCACCTCCGATGCAACTACTGAATCTTACCCCGATGAAAATGATAGATCTTCGGTAGATGATCAAGTTGACTCTTCAACAAATGTAGAAGCAGGTACCAAATTTGAATCGTCAGCTAATGAGCATGTTGACTTATATTATTCCGAAGAGACTGAGTCTGCCTTAGGTACAGAGGACACTTCCTTAGAAGCTCAAACTGAATTCTATTTTTCCGATGTAGATACCGAATATACTTCAAATGTTGCCGAATCATCTACAACTCCTGCTGACGTAACTACGACAAACGAAGAAGACGATCCTTCATCAGATGCAGCATCAGAATCTACATTCGACACCCAAGCTGAGCCCTCAACAGATCTTGATACCCAAAGTAGCACGCATGCAGAAACTGAAGCTACAGAAGTTTATTTTGAAATATCCTTATCTTCTGAGGCTGAATCATTAGATGTCCAAGATGATCTTTCAACAAACTTAGACAATGTGTCTTCCATAGATATCCAAGTTGAAGCATACACAAATGTAGATGTTGAATCTTCCAACATTTCAGAAACTGACTTTGACTCCATTAATGAAACCTTAACAGACACAGAGGCTGAAATTTCTACAATTGCTGATGCTGAATCTGATTTCCAGGCTGAAATTTCTACAATGGCAGATGTTGAATCTTTCGATTTGCAAGATGCGTTATCCGATAATTACGTCGAATCTTCCACGAGTGACGATGCCTATTACACCATTGGAGCTATTCAATCATCTTCTGACACCGAAGTGGAACCTTCCACAGATGCTGACAATGAGTATTCCTCGGATGCGGATGTTGGATCTCCTACCACGGTGGGTGAGACATTTTTCACCGATGAAGAAGCTGAGCCTTCTTCCGTTCCCGATGCTGAATCTTTCCAAGACTCTCAACTTGAGAT
>NW_026057265.1:0-55619 GCF_019202705.1 Hemisphaericaspora subhashii | reverse complement strand
GATGGTATGGGGGGGGGGGGGGGTTGGGGGTGGCGGCGAAACACTTTTCCGGCCAAGTGCTTTGGTATGGAAGTTTAAATGTGTTATAAGCACCAGTCTTCATTTGCTTATTTTAGTTTTCAATTAGAATGGAAGGTCCAATCTCGGTGCATATGGCTTATCGAACGATATCGCTCATGATTGTATATTTTTTCTCGTATAGTACCATCAATAGATAAGGAACTTTAAGTTTCGTATCTATCTTTCAACATTTGTTCTCCTTGAGCTAGCCGCATAGTTTTAATGCACGGCATTTCTCGTCTATCAACAATAGTTTCCCAATTAGGAAGGACCGCTTAAATATTGGATGAGAATAAATCTCCGTGAAACACTTAGCATACCGCTGCCTGGGTGGAATTCATTGTCCATATAGTTTTGCTTAGATAGAGGTTTAGTTTAATAACCCATACGTCATAGGTAAATTTTCATATTTTAAGAAATTTCAGGCAGAGGTGAACTCGAATAAGCCGGAGCTAAAGAAGAGTCAACTATCGTTGTGAACTTTCTCCTCATTTGAGATTGTTGAGAATTATTAATCAATTTCTCCCCATTTATTTTTTTTAACATAACAGCTGCTTATTGGTTAGTAGTTAGGGTTTGTTTCTTTTTCAAATTTTTGACCAACCCCTTTTAAAGTTCTTTATTTTTTGGCTTCAAACTCGTGGAATTGTTCTGTGCAAAAAATTATTTTTTAATGGTGGGGAGATCTAAAATCTTTCTCGTTTGGTAAGCCGAATCCATTCGTTTATCAGCCCCCTTGAGCCCAGTTATCAGATTGATTAGACTTCTAATTGATAACAAAAATCAACTGCCTGATAACTACATCATATGTAGATAAGCGTTGAGATAATTGAGTTTTGACAACTGCCAAGCTAATGCCACTAGTTCTAGTTTGTTCAGTGATTAGCCGCTATGTGGATGAATTATACTTCTATTAAGAAACCCCACGTTATGATGAAAAATAAATTATTATTTTATTTTTTAAAGTATGATGGAAAATATTTTGCAGCTTTAAGGTGGAAATATGCAGGTTTTTATGTGACCCCCCAAACTAGATAACAATTTCTCCGATATAAATACTCAAGAAAACTCCGTCTAGACGTCTTGAATCCTGTCTTAATCCATTAATCACATTTAAAGTGTTACACATAAAACAACAACCACTATGAATTTACTTGGTGAGAAAGATAAATCTAATGTCACAATCGACATCGAAAAACGTGGGTCGTCAGACATCAATAGTTATCAACCTGAACCACACATCATCTCAACAGGGTTTGACGATTTCGATGATAAGTTAGATGTGGCGCAATATGGTCAAATCCAAAGGAAATTAAATGCTAGACATGTTAATCTTATGATTATTGGACAATCCATTGGTTCCGGTCTTTTTATTGGGCTTGCTACTCCTTTGACTACATCAGGTTCCTTGTCTCTTTTCTTGGGTTTTTTGGTCTGGGCATGTTTGGTGGTGTATCCTTTAATGCAAGGTGTTGGTGAAATGTGCAGCTACTTACCAATAAAAGGTACATTTTTGCACTATTCTGCAAGATGGGTTGATCCTGCTTTAGGTTTTGCTTGCACTTTGATTTATTTGTATACCTCACTTATGTTTGTTTGTTTGGAAGCTGTTGCTTTCGCATCGTTAATTAGTTTTTGGACAGATGCAAACCCTGCAATCTTCATCACAGTTTGTCTTGTATTATATCTTTTCGTTAATGTATTTGGAGTAAATTGGTATGGTGAAATCGAATTCTTTAGTTCCATTTTAAAAGTCCTTTTAATTCTCGGGTTGATGATGTTCTCTCTTATATCAATGAGTGGTGGAAACCCTCAGGGTGATGCATATGGTTTCCAACGTTGGTCCGAAGGAGGTCTTGTGAAATCTTACTTAGTAGAAGGTACAACAGGTCAATTCTTTGGGTGGTGGAATGTCTTGATTTACGCAGCATTCGCATGTGGAGGTCCTGACCTCTTGGCCCTTTGTGCTTCTGAAATGAAGAATCCTAGAAAATCAGTCGGTATCGCTGCCAAGAGATCATATATCCGTATCTACTTGTTCTATTTTGGTGGTATTTTCTTCCTTAATTCAATTTGTGCTTCAAATGACCCTGTCTTAGTTGCAGCCATGGAATCTGGTGCTGTAGGTGCTAATGCTTCTCCTTGGGTCATTGGAATTAAGAATGTCGGAGTTCATGGTTTGGATTCCTTAGTAAATGCCTTGATTTTAACTTCGGTATGGTCTTGCGGGAACGGTTTCTTCTATGGTGCTACCAGATGTTGGTATAGTGCTGCCTTAGCTGGATACTTACCTAGATTCTTTTCAAAGTGCTTGCCAAACGGTTCTCCCATCTATTGTGTCTTTGGGACAGTTTTGATCTCATTATTGGCATATATGACTTTGAATCAGGGTGCTGCAGTTGTTTTCAATTGGTTTATTAATTTGGCTACGACTGGTATGTTATGCACATACCTTTGTCTTTGGGCATGCTATTTCAAATTCAAACAAGTTTATCCGAAACAGACAGGTATACCTTTCAAAAAGCCTGAATATCAATACTATTTAGCTGCAAGATTTATTCACCCTTACTTTACTTACTTTGGTTGCTTCTTGAATATCTGTGTGTTGTTTTTCAATGGTTTCTGGATCTTTTTCCCAGGGAATTTCTCAATTGCCAACTTATTTACATCATACTTCGCTCCTACCTTCTTCATTTGCTTGTTTGTTTTCTGGAAATTCTTTAAGAAGACTCACTTAAGAACTGTTGAAGAGGCTGACATAACCACAGGGAAACAGGAAATTGATTACGAAGAAGAATTAGAAAGAGAAGAAGAAGCCAATCGTACTCCACCTACGGGAATTGCCAAAATTGGTCATAAGATTTCTAATTTCTGTTTTAATTAGGAAGAATTTTATTTATTTAGTTTGTTTTATTTAAGTTTTTTAATGTAGTGTTTACATGTTTGGGATCTTTCAACTTCGGAACTTCTTGTTTGCAAACTTGTAGTTCCTTGAAACCCATCCATAATTTAATACCAGATTAGAAGTATAGAAATCTCCTGGAGGAGTCACCTTCTTTCGGTATTTTTCAAGCTCTGAGAAAATGGGGGCACCGGATAATACAACCAAACTGTTGAAACGATTAAAATTGCTTTGAATTTTCAATCGTGTTTAATACAATCGTTCTCAAACATCGAAATGATTAGCAATCAAAGAAGCATTGCCATTCCTAGGGGTATCAAAGGCGGGGAAAGGACTCCTTGCTAATTGAATTCCAGAACGTTCGCTTCCCTATAGAGAAGCTGTAAACTGTGCCAGTTTGTCTTATATAGAATCCCAAATACGAGGAGTGCTTAGTTGGGGTGAGTGGGGGAGGGGCTGATTTGGTGCAAGTCCCATCTTTTAGTTATCATCTAATCGCGCCGAAAGCTGCCAAAATTCTATGAGCAAATCTCCGGGATTCTGCCGCATATACGAAGGTTCAGCTAGAAATGGAGTAACAAAGCAACTAGTATCGTTCGTGTCCTTATCTAAAACAATTGTCAGAATACAGTTGATAGGCAGAGGGATGTACCATTTTTACACTCTCTAGAAATGAATGGAGTCTATTTAATGCTGTGGAACCAAGTTTGAGTACTCTTCTCACTAGTGATACCTTTACCTGTAGAAGCATTTTCAAACGGGCTCATTAGCCAACTCCTAGTAATCGTTTTGAGGGGTGGGGGCCTAGGGTAGATTTGCGCATGTGTGTTTCTCGGCGACAAGATTCTCAAGCACAACAATAAGCGAGGAAACTTTTTCGTTGTTAGTGAACTATGTTTCCCCACTAGGCTATTCTGTATCTTTTCAAATGAGTACATGGGCTTAGCTTAGTATGGGGGAAAGTCGGAACCCTGTTTCGGTTATTCTTATGGGTTTAAGTTGTGTTAAGTATTAGAAAAATCCTTCTTATCTAATCTTGTTGACCAAATGGAGAGGAAAATAGGAAACTTAAGGAGTTACTCTCAAATGTATACATGGAACTGCCTCTTGGCCCTCATGTTAAAGAGGGTTCGGCAGATCGGTTAAACATTGACTAGCTAAGATAATTAGAGCTATTTTGATTTATTGGAAAGTTCGTAATTCTTCGAAAAAGGATGAAATATGAGATATTTTTTATCTCATGTCAATATTCAAAATAGGCGACCACGCATGAAATTTCAAATTTTAAGAGCTTGAACATGAAAGAAGACAATCATTAAAATTGCCTTTAAAAAACGCCTTTCAAATTCATGCAAGATGACTCGTAATATATTTAGATTGCAAGTAGTGCGAAACAAACGTCTGACAGTGACTCTCTTGTGTAAAACCTAAGATTGGTAGTGTTACACGGGATACTACAAAGGCACAAGAAATCTTCATGAAGCCAGTAGAGTATGAAAGACAGTCAGTTTTTCTTTCAGTTTTATAATTCCGGAGTTGTGGAAAGTACAGAAAGCATCTTTATCGTTTGTTTATTAATTCGATTTCAGCTTACCCTTTTGTGAAAACTTCCCCGTAACTAAAACCCTTACAAATTTAACGAAGAGGCTTTCTTCAAAATTTTGCAAGTGTTGTCCGCTTATATGCAGTGCTTTGCTCGGCTCTAGTTACGCAACTATATTATTTTTTACCACTGATTATTTTTCTGTGCGATTTTTTTCGGTTCTTTTTTTGCAACCAAATGACTTATCTACCTTTTTGATATCTCCACCTTTCTCTCTCTTGTCCTTCAAAAGGAATGACATATAAAAACCCAAAATTTCCCCAGTTTTACACCTTTTTTGTATTTTTCTTGTTATTCTCTATATTGCCAATCAATGAGTAACAATTTAGAGGAGAAAAATTCCGACAGTTCTCCTGTCAAAGAGATCCATATTCACGATTTACATTCAGTCATCTCACGTCACACAGTTGACTATGACTTATACGTTGCTAAATCCAACCCTACTGGTATACAAAATGCAGAAGGACATCAATTAAGACAAGCTTTAGATTCTCGTCATGTTAGTATGATTGCCATTGGTGGTGCATTGGGTACTGGTTTATTAATTGGTACTGGTTCTGCTTTAAAAACCGCAGGGGCTGGTGCTATTTTAGTTGCATACTCCCTTATTGGGTTTGTTGTCTTTATGGTCATGAGTGGGTTAGGTGAAGTTGCAACTTTCGTTCCTTTGAATGGTTTCGCTAATTACTGTCAAAGATATGTCGACGATGCTTTGGGGTTTGCTTGTGGTTATGTCTATTTATTCAAATATTTGATTTTACCTGCTAATCAATTAGTAGCCGGTTCCTTAACAGTCCAATATTGGGTGAGTGCAGAAAAGATGAATCCTGGTATTTGGATTACTATTTTCCTTGTTATTATTTTGGCAATTAACCTATTGGGTGTGAGATTTTTCGGAGAAATTGAGTTCTGGTTATCTACATTGAAAGTATTAACATGTCTCGGAGTTATCTTTATCCTTTGGGTTATTGCCTTGGGTGGTGCTCCAACCGGTGATAGAATTGGGTTCAGATACTGGAAGAACCCAGGTGCATTCCTTGAATATAAAGATGCTTCAAAAGGTCTAGTAATAGAAGGCTCCAAAGGTAAGCTTGTTTCTTTTGTTTCAGTTCTTGTCACTGCTGTGTTTGCTTTCTTAGGTACAGAATTAGTTGGTATTACTTTCTCCGAAACTAGAAACCCCCGTCGTTCCATTCCTAAGGCTATCAAGTTGACTTTCTACCGTATTGTCATTTTCTACATCCTTGCTATCTTCTGGCTTGGAATGTGTGTATCTCCAAAGGACCCGCTCCTTCTTTCCGCATCTGGTAATACTGCATCAGCATCCCCCTTTGTTATTGCTATCAAAAATGCTAAAATAGAAGCTTTAGATCATATCCTTAATGGATGTATCCTTTTATTCGTTCTCCTGGCAGCTAATTCTGACATGTATGTTTGTTCAAGAACTGTCTATTCACTTTCGGTTGCTGGGTATGCACCAAAGTTCTTCACAAAGACAAATTCACTTGGTGTTCCATACTATGGAATTGCACTTAGTTTTTCTTTTACATTATTGGCTTATATGACAGTCTCTTCGAGTGCTGCCCAAGTGTTTGTGTATTTTGTTAATGTGGTTTCCTTAACAGGATTAATTGCTTGGTCATGTGTTCTCACTATCCACATTCGATTCATGAAAGCTTTGAAAGCTCAAGGGTTTGACAGGAAAACTGCATTGGCTTACAGATCGCCTTTCCAACCTTGGGGTTCATATTTTGCCTTGCTGGTTTGCATCATAGTCATCTTTATTAAGAACTTCACTGTTTTCTTGGGTGATAGTTTCGCTTATAAGAGTTTCATCACTGGCTACATTGTTCTTCCAATATTCGTGGTAATGTACTTTGGATACAAGATTATCTACAAGACTAAGATTATTAAACCAAAAGACGTTGATTTGGATACTTTCAGGGATGTTATTGATGCTGAGTTTGAACAATATGAGGCTGAAGATGAGGAAAGAAGGGCCCGTAGAGAAGCTGAAGGTATTAAATATGACAAGGAATGGTTTTATGATAAATTCCTTGGATGGATTTTCTAGGTCTACACGAGAGATATCTAGATTTATATATCTATATTGTGTACTTCTGTGTTAATCAATTTTGCCTTTGTTCTGGAGGAGTTGGCACTTGTAATTAAATTTCTCTACTTCTTGAGTAGGTTGTCATTGTCTCTGCCAGAGTTTTTTCACCAATAGATTTTTCGAAATGGATGTCAATCTGTGGCTTGCTGCTGGGTTTTAGATTTTATATCTAGGTACTTTTATAAAAAAGAAACACCCGAGCAAACAGACGTACTCAGATTGTTTAGTTAAATTTCGAGATTTTCAAAAAAAGTGATCGTGGTTTATCGCTAATCATGAAACGTTTTGACAAAATTTTGACAATAACAAGAGTGAACGATCCATTCATGTAATCTGGCAGAAGTATAGATAAAAAAAATATTGGAAGAACAACAGTCTAGAACCACATATGGTGGATTGAATTGAAACAGCGGCTCGTCACGGGATCTCTGAGAATATTGATCTGTGGTTCAATAAAAAGAGTGCAGTTTGTAAGTGGGTCAAGAATATGACTTCAGACATACATACGTTTCGAGTCGTCGGGAAGTTTATGGAAAGCCATTACTATTAGATAGCATTACTATCTTTTAGTGAAGCATTTGTGTCTCAAGGATTTAGAAAGGTTATATTCTTTAGCGCACAAGAAACACTGTTGAGGAATTAAGCGATATTCGAGCCTACAAAAATCATGTTTAGGAAGGGAATTGTTCTTTAAGTAATTACCAACAAGAATCCAACAAGTAATATGGTTCCAAAAGGGAGGGGGGACTCAGCACTCCACTCTTCTCATTTCGTCCTGGGTTTCATAGGAGATGAAAATAAGGCAAGGGATACCCTTAAAAATAAGGTAGAATGGGCGGGGGGGTGACAGAATCTCCGCCTCTAGGTCCCTGCTAGAACTCTAGGTCCCTGCCAGAACTCTAAAATTACAAAAACCTCCGGGAAACCAAAGTATATATCAAGTTTTAGTGGGGGAGAGTCCATAATTATATCACCAAGGAATGACTAGTGAGAAATTCTAATGGGGTGGTCTAATAAAGTTACTCTTCCCAATTGTTTTGGAATAAAATAGACTTTACGGTTCACGGGCGAAAAGTGTTTGAATGCTTCCTTTCATGCGTAGGGTTTTTCTAATTTTCCCCATGTCTGATTGAACGCCATTTTGATAATTGTAAGTTAGTTTATGTAAAGAACCCTCACACCGACCCACACTGGGAGCCCTCTCCCCAATGTACACGGGGAAGGAGCAGGGACTATCGTACTGAGGGTTTCTCCCTGTACTGCTTATCTAGGGACTGTTTGGTGGTAGTCTGCAAAATTTCATTATAGGTACATAAGAGCATTTGCCAATTATGGAAGAGCTTTGGATAGGAAATAAAACGCTGACTAAACTCTAAAATTGCAAACTTTAAAAAAAAGCCTTTCAACTTTCTGCAAGATATGAGAATGTTAATTAAATCTAGATAGCACCTACTAAAATATGGTTGTTAACTACACTACTTGTACATAGACGCAGGAGAAAATGCCTTTCAACTTTCTGCAAGATAAATAATAATGTTAATTATATAGAGATGGCACCTAATAAAATGTGGTTGTTAACTGCCCTAGTTGCAACATAGACGAAACCTTGACAATTAATTGGAAAACCAGAAAGAAAATCAGGTTTGTTATCTGCGATTTTAATTCCGGGATTCTTCTGGCCATCTAAGCAAAAGAAAGGCTTTGCTCTCTTATTGATTAATTTCATTTCAGCTTAGTTATTTGGGAAAGCTACCTCATGTTAAAAGCTTTGAGAATCTCGCTGCAAGGGCTTGAAGTTTTGCAATTATTCATGTTATATGCAGTTCTATTGTACGCCTCTTTGTAAGCGAATTTAAAAAACTATTATTTTAAGGTCAAAATATTTTTTACTTCTATTTTTCTTAGTTCTTTTTTTTTGCAACCAAATCAGCTAACTTTGCCAACTTTAATATCTCCCCTCTCTTACAATTTTGAATAGCATGCACACTTTTATGCTATCCAACAAGTCCAGTTGTTTCTAATTAGTTTTCTCTAATTAATTATATAGTTTTCCTAATAGATATAGAAAACCATTTCGTTGTTCAAAAGAACGATATAAATAGACTTAAAACTTCCCCAGTTTGCGATTCTATCACACTTCTTTTCTTTCTTTTCTCTTCACATCCAAACAATGAGTAACGACTTAGAAGAAAAGGGCCCCGACAGTCCTCCGAACAAAGCTTCTCATGGACAAGATTTAATTTCAGTCGTGTCACGTCACACAGTTGATTACGACTTATATGTTGCTAAATCCAACCCCGTTGGTATCCAAAATAAAGAGGGGCATCAGTTAAGACAAGCTTTAGATTCTCGTCATGTTAGTATGATTGCCATTGGTGGTGCATTGGGTACTGGTTTATTAATTGGTACTGGTTCTGCTTTAAAAACTTCAGGGGCTGGTGGTATTTTAGTTGCATACTCCCTTATTGGGTTTGTTGTGTTTATGGTCATGAGTGGATTAGGGGAAGTTGCTACTTTTATTCCTTTGAATGGTTTTGCCAATTACTGTCAAAGATACGTAGATGATGCTTTGGGCTTTGCTTGTGGTTATGTCTATTTATTCAAATACTTAATTTTACCTGCTAATCAATTAGTAGCCGGTTCCTTAACAGTTCAATATTGGGTGAGTGCAGAAAAAATGAACCCTGGAATTTGGATTACAATTTTCCTAGTTGTTATTTTGGCAATTAACCTATTGGGTGTTCGATTTTTCGGTGAAATTGAGTTCTGGTTATCTACATTGAAAGTGTTAACCTGTCTTGGTGTTATTTTAATCCTTTGGATTATCGCTTTGGGAGGTGGGCCAACTGGAGATAGAATTGGGTTCAGGTATTGGAAAAACCCTGGGGCATTTATTGAGTACAAAGATTCATCCAAGGATCTTGTAATAGAAGGCTCCAAAGGTCGATTTGTTGCTTTTGTTTCCGTCCTTGTTACTGCTGTCTTTGCTTACTTAGGTACAGAATTAGTTGGTATTACCTTTGCCGAAGCCAGAAACCCTCGTCGTTCCATTCCAAAGGCCATTAAATTGACTTTCTACCGTATTGTTATTTTCTACATCCTTGCTATCTTCTGGTTGGGAATGTGTGTTTCCCCGGATGATCCACTTCTTCTTACTGCAACAGGTAATACTGCTTCCGCCTCCCCATTCGTCATTGCTATCAGAAATGCAAATATAGATGCTTTAGATCATATTCTTAATGGATGTATCCTTTTATTCGTTCTCCTGGCTGCTAATTCCGATATGTATGTTTGTTCAAGGACTGTTTATTCTCTTTCAGTTGCTGGATATGCACCAAAGTTCTTCACCAAGACCAACTCACTCGGTGTTCCATACTACGGTATTGCCCTTAGTTTTGCTTTCACTTTATTAGCTTACATGACTGTCTCGTCTACAGCTGCTGAAGTCTTCACTTACTTGGTCAATGTCGTTTCCTTAACAGGTTTGATAGCTTGGTCATGCGTGCTTACCATTCATATACGTTTTATGAAAGCATTGAAGGCTCAGGGTTATGACAGAAAGACCACCTTGGTTTACAGATCTCCTTTCCAACCTTGGGGTTCTTACCTTGCATTGCTGATCTGTGTTTTGGTTATTTTCATCAAGAATTTTACCGTCTTCTTAGGTAACTCTTTCACTTACAAGAGTTTCATTACTGGTTACATTGTACTTCCAATTTTCTTGATGATGTATTTCGGATACAAAATCGTTCACAAGACCAAGATCATTAAACCAGAAGAAGTGGATTTGGATACGTACAGAGATGTTATTGATGCTGAGTTTGAACAATTTGAAGCTGAAGCTAAGGAAAGAAAGGCTTCTAGAGAAGCTGAAGGTATTAAGTATGACAAAGAATGGTTTTATGAAAAGTTCCTTGGATGGATTTTCTAGGTAGGGGGGATATCTAGGTTTTATGTAGTTTGCGTACTTATCTTTTATGTTTAATAATAGTAGTATTTGTTGTGAAGAACTTATCACTTGTAAATGATTTCTGTATCCCGAATTCAATTTTGAATTTGAAGAATGTTGGATATGTTTTGCAACCAATTGTTTTTTGAAATGACATTAATCTGTGAAATTTTGTTGGCTTTTGAATTCAAGTAATCATATAGGAACGGAACATCATAGCCAAATGGCAAATTCATATTGACATTTAGGTTGTATGATTTTCAGTGAATGATCCTCTTGTACATATTCCATGCTTTCATGAAATTTTTTCCCGAAATATTGACAAAAAAATGATTGAAAGATCCTATTCCAATTATATGACACCGAAATAAAAATGTAATAACTAGAAGAGAACGGCTCTAGAAATTCACATTATGACTTAATTGGCAATACTTTTCAGTATGTAGAGCATTTCTGGGAGTCCTATGATAGTTCACTAGATTTTGAAATACGAGGGTGAATTTTAAGTCGGTCAAAACACGTGACTTTGGGCGTGAATATTTTTCAAGCCATAAAACGGATGTGAGCCCTTTCAAACAATCAGAAAATTTCTCTCGTCGGATTAATAATGCCGTGATGCACCATGCAATGTTGTATCCAATTTCTGTTTGCTACAGATCTAGAGTTTGAGCTCAAATAGATCCCACACCACTCGAGTCTAGGTGCTGAGCTGGTTGGATCTGTGGGCTAGAGAGACCTGTAGAGTAAGGAAAAACTTATCTCTTCTCTATTAGTTGGTAAACGATGGGTGTGACGAGTAGCAATTCCTAAGGTCGGTCTTAATGGGGCACCTGGTTAGTAAGTTTTTTGACCTGACACACTGCCTTAAGGAAAAAACCGTTCAAGTAAAGTGGCTTGATGGTTTTATAAATATATTAAGGGAACGGGGCCACATATTCATGTGGGGGGAATCGAAGAGAAGAACGGCAATGGTATGAAAATTTCTGACAGTCGGCGAAAAGCCTTAATGCACAAATAACCGGGGAAAACTTCCAAGAAAATATTATTGTAATTTCGGGAAGATGGACGGACGATTAGTCAAGTGTATTGTTTTTCCCCACCGACTACATCTTTTAGTATGGTTCAACTGAAAGAAGCGATTGGATCGGACTTGAATGCTGAAGGAGAAACTCGGAACCCAACGCATGCTTTTGCTGTGGCACTAGAACTGTATTTTGGTTTGGTAACCAAGGCCCTTACTACAACTCCGAAAGCTACTTTTCGGAAATATTTTATCATCAGAGTCAACACTATGTAAGTCATTCGATCGGGGATTCGCATTTGTGTTCGACTAACAACAGATAATCGAAGCTTAACATAATCTATTGGATAAATCCTATCAAAGATTTACCAAAAGACAACCAAAAATAGATCAGATATTTTTTAAGAATTTCTTTTAAAATAACGGCTATGTGCAGAAACACAAACTTTAAGAGTCACCTCTCCACTTCCTTTATTAAGATTTGGGTAACATTCACTCTAACTACAATTCCTTCCCTATACACCTACTAATTTATGTTGCTTATATGAGGTTTTTTGAATCATTGGCTGATGCATTTTTTTGTTCCTCTATTTGTATATCTGTTTATTATATTTCTGTATGTTATTATGTATAAGAACTAGAATAAATGGTATTCTCAGAAAAAAAAAAAAAAAAAGAGTCAGAACATAAAAAATAATTCTCTCGGAGTTTCTTTTGTGTGTTTGTGTAAAATTCGGACAAACAAAATTTTTAGATGGGATGAGGAAAAATGCCTTTCAAATTTATGCCGAACAAACTAAAGGAAGGAGCATACGTCAAATTATCCGTCCAAGATATAATGCAGAATACGAGATAACAATTGGTTTGAGATATTTAATGGCGGAGTCTGATTTCCCTATTTTGGAAGCAGAAAAGATCCATGTACATGTATATGTGTATCTTCTGACGAATGGTGGTGACTCAAATAAAAAAAAGCAGCCACCACTTTCCAGGCTGAATTCACTCTTTTAAGCGAAAAATAAAAAGAAAGCCCTGAGCTTAAATGCTTCGTTTTTTCAGTGCAAAAAGTATAGATTCAATTCCGTTACTGATGACCAATTATCCGGTGACGAACAAGTTATCTTTTTGGAAACGTCTTCTCCATGATTTTATCTCCTGATATCTTATTTTAATAAAATTTCATTTTGAGATTAAGATATTTAAATTTTGTGAAAGATAAACCGTATCTAAACATAAGATACGCATTGCGACAGAGGGGACACTCACGGCGATTTTCATTTAGAAAGTGATTTTTTTACTTTTTATTTTTTATCGAACAATTGATCCTTATGCATCATAGTATAAATTTATGCAGTTTCAGCTGGACGTTTTTCTTGGCTTTTTTTTGCTGTACACAATTATTTTTTTTCTTTCTTTTTATTTGCAACAATTAACTAAACCTTAACTACGGGAAGTTTATCTTTGCTTTTATGTTCCATTTATGTTTAGAAAAAATTGTGTGATATAAATAATTGGATTCCCACATCTCCCCCATTTTTTTTAGATGGAAAGGATACTTTTTTCTTATTATTTTTCTTATCATTCTCTAAATATAAAACAACAATGACTGATAAATTGGATGAAAAGAACTTTGACAGTTCTTCCGCTCCTAAAGAATCTCAAGGACACGACTTGCATTCAGTCATCTCCCGTCACACAGTTGACTATGACTTATACGTTTCCAAATCAAATCCATCTGGTATTCAGAATGTAGAAGGACATCAATTAAGACAAGCTTTAGATTCTCGTCATGTTAGTATGATTGCCATTGGTGGTGCATTGGGTACTGGTTTATTAATTGGTACTGGTTCTGCTTTAAAAACCGCAGGGGCTGGTGCTATTTTAGTTGCATACTCCCTTATTGGGTTTGTTGTCTTTATGGTCATGAGTGGGTTAGGTGAAGTTGCAACTTTCGTTCCTTTGAATGGTTTCGCTAATTACTGTCAAAGATATGTCGACGATGCTTTGGGGTTTGCTTGTGGTTATGTCTATTTATTCAAATATTTGATTTTACCTGCTAATCAATTAGTAGCCGGTTCCTTAACAGTCCAATATTGGGTGAGTGCAGAAAAGATGAATCCTGGTATTTGGATTACTATTTTCCTTGTTATTATTTTGGCGGTCAATTTATTGGGTGTTAGATTTTTCGGTGAAATCGAATTCTGGTTATCGACTTTGAAAGTCTTGACATGTCTTGGTCTTATTCTTGTTCTTTGGATTATTGCTTTAGGTGGTGGCCCATCAGGAGATAGAATCGGATTCAGATACTGGAAAAACCCAGGTGCCTTCCTTGAATATGCTGACGCATCGAAGGGTCTCGTAATTGACGGTTCCAAAGGTCGTTTTGTTGCTTTCGTTTCTGTTCTTGTCACTGCCGTTTTTGCTTTCTTAGGTACAGAATTAGTTGGTATTACTTTCTCCGAAACCAGAAACCCTCGTCGTTCCATTCCAAAGGCCATTAAATTGACTTTCTACCGTATTGTTATTTTCTACATCCTTGCTATCTTCTGGTTGGGAATGTGTGTTTCACCGAAGGATCCACTCCTTCTTTCGGCATCTGGTAATACTGCTTCCGCCTCCCCATTCGTCATTGCCATCAAGAACGCTCACATTAAAGGATTAGATCATGTTATCAATGCTTGTATCCTTATATTCGTCCTCCTGGCTGCCAATTCCGATATGTACGTTTGTTCAAGAACTGTCTACTCCCTTGCTGTTGCTGGCTATGCACCAAAGTTTTTCACCAAGACCAATGCACTTGGTGTCCCATACTATGGTATTGCCCTTTCTTTTGCATTCACCTTGTTAGCCTATATGACTGTTTCTTCTGGCGCTGCTGAAGTCTTTGGTTACTTTGTCAATGTTGTCTCATTAACTGGTTTAATTGCCTGGTCATGTGTTCTTACCATTCACATTCGTTTCATGAAAGCATTGAAGGCTCAAGGGTATGACAGAAACACCGCCTTGGCTTACAGATCTCCATTCCAACCTTGGGGCTCTTATCTTGCTTTGCTGATCTGTATCTTGGTTATCTTCATCAAGAATTTCACCGTCTTCTTAGGTGATAGTTTCGCTTACAAGAGTTTCATCACTGGTTACATTGTTCTTCCAATTTTCTTGATAATGTACTTTGGATACAAGATTGTCTACAAGACTAAGATTATCAAACCAGAAGAAGTTGATTTGGACACTTTCAGAGATGTTATTGATGCTGAGTTTGAACAATATGAAGCTGAAGACGCTGAAAGAAAGGCTGTCAGAGAAGCTGAAGGTATTAAATATGACAAGGAATGGTTCTATGAAAAATTCCTTGGATGGATTTTCTAAGATCTACAGTAGAGATGTCTACATTTTATATATTTAGAATATTTATTTCACGTATTATTTAATCTTATTAATGTAATTATAAAGCAATTATTATGTATTTACAAGTATTATTTTTCTTTCGCTATGGTGTCAGACTTTTTGTACCTGTTGCACTCAAACTGGAGGAATACTGAAATAAATATGTTAACAACCCCCCCAACCCAGATGTCAGAACGTACTTAGTAGAAGAAATTGTTAAATATGTAAGGCAGTGACTTCCATCCTGCATAGTAGACATGATCTTACATTATTTTTCAAACAAAGACAAAGGCATTCAGATTCGGTGACAGATTCACTTCGAGACAATATATGTGCACAGGCTTCGAACCCTGTTTTATTTTTTTTCTTCCTACTAAACGAATTTTACCACCAAACTTGAACCTCAGTTGTTCCCCCACAGTATTAACGAAATGGCTCCAAGCACAAGAAATAGAAGGATCATACCTTTACATCTTAGAAAGAGAACAACTGTCGCGTATGTTTACAATTATATGAACTTCTGCGTATGAGAAAGAAAGCGTATTAACTGGTGTTTATTTTTATAGTTGTGATGAGTGTCGACAACGTAAGATCAAATGCGATGGTGGGTTTCCTTGTTCTAAATGTTTGAGTTTGAATAAAGCCTGTTCTATAAGTAAACGAGATGGCCCAATTAATCCAATGGATTATAAGTATGTATATTTGCTTACTAGAAAATAGACAGCAGAGCTGAGTGTATTAACCAAAGGAAATAGGGAAAGTTATACCAATCTAAAAAAGTACAATTGCAAACTTGAAAGAATCATACAGTCTTTATTTCCAGATGTATCTTTAGAAACTCTTCGAAATAACACAGATGAATTCGAGAAGGAGGTTTGTATAAATAAAACAAAGCTACCGATTGTCGTAGATAATAGCAACAACAACAACATCAAGAACGAAATAGAAGATCAAGCCAATTTACAAGTGGAAAAGCTCAATAATTTCAGCCAAATCTTCGTCTCCACTACGGATCAATCGTTCATTGATTTCATAGCCAGAAAGCCGAACGATACTGTTACATCTAACACCTCATCCACGCCACTCTTAATGAGAACTTCCTTCTCACATAACAACAAGGAATATATCAGACGAACCCTTCTTACGCTCATCAAAGACGGTCTAGAAACCCTTCCCGAATCAGATGACCAAGTCAGAAAGCTAGTTGATATTTTCCTCCACATCTGCGAAACTAACTATTTCTATGTCCATCATGCTCGTTTCCATGCCCAGATTGAAGAAATGCTAGTTAGGCGTCATAAAAACGATCTTGAATATTTCGTCAAACACTGGTCAACTTTGGTTTTGCTATTAGCTATGATTGCCATTTCCGCCGGGTTTGAATACATGACTGACGATGGAATTAAGAGCATAAAAGAATTAGATGAATGGCTGTTAGATACAAGCCCGGGTTTGAAGTATTATTATGCTGCGTTACAGTTCGCCGGGTTTTTGATTGATCAAAAATCAATTGAGAGTATACAGGGATTATTGCTTTTCGGTGTATTTATGACCACTAACAGGCTAGAAACATTCCAGATGTTCGATGGTGGGTACATATTCATGAACCTTGCTACTGAAATTGCAATCGCGAATAAATTACATTTAAAACAACCATTCATGGAATGTAGCGAAGAAGATCGAGAAGTATACAAGCGACTCTGGTGGTCTTGTTATACCATGGAAAGACGGTTCGGAGTTAATTTGGGGAAGAGGGAGATTATAGATCCTGGGGATATAACCGTTGACATGCCAGTGGATATTCCTGCATTAAAGAATCGCTTTGGCTATTCAAATTGTATGAGCCAGCATTCTATGATTCAGTTGAATTTTATCTTTAGAGATATTGCAGAATTATTTTATACCAAAACGAGAAAGAATAAACTTGCAAGTGTATCCATTGATCCAGCTGCAATAAAGAAATTAGTAGAAGAAGTTGAAAAATGCAAGATGAACTTCCCAGAGTATACCGAAATTGAAAACCTCGACCCCAAATCAGCACAATTTCGTGCACATGTTCATCTTAATCTT
Organism: Hemisphaericaspora subhashii; assembly: GCF_019202705.1. Classification (NCBI taxonomy): domain Eukaryota; kingdom Fungi; phylum Ascomycota; class Pichiomycetes; order Serinales; family Debaryomycetaceae; genus Hemisphaericaspora; species Hemisphaericaspora subhashii. The sequence continues at coordinate 38,514 of NW_026057265.1, read as the reverse complement.
ACATACTACTTGGCCAAAATCTACATTGGCAAACCATTTCTCCTATACAAAGTTGAAAACTACAAACGTTTGGCCGAAAATGGTGGGGATTATGAATCGGCATTTGTCGACCATCTTTCCTCTATCTGCATTGATGCTGCCTTCTGTTCCATCGAACTCCTATCTGAACTAGACAAGCATAACAAATTAGGGCTATTCTCATGTACAGATATTAATTTCTGTAATATCGCCCTATTTACCATTCTTGTCTTTCTCAGAATTGACGGCCGGTCTGAAACAACCCTATTGTTCCTTCGTAAGGGATTGAAAATCCTTAAGACAATGTCAAGAGGGTGTTCGAGTGCAAAGCTGTCGCTAAATAAATTGAAGAAGTTAGATAATTTAGTTTCCGATATTACTGAGCTTGATGAGATGGAAAAGGATATAAATATTTACAATGTATTTGGGATCGAGACTGCCGCAAAATCATTCCCAACAGATACAAATAATGAAGGGTCCTTATTGGAATTTGGAAAAGAACGCAAAGCCGAGAGTGGATCTCAGCTGGGGACGTATATGACCTTGGAACAAGACTTATTGGATGGAATACTGGACTTTTGGAGTGCTGTTGTGGATGGTGATATTTATGAACAATTGAATTTGCTGGATTTGATAAATTCATAAGCAGTTGATGTTCCAAACAGGTTGGTTTTGTGTGACAAAGTTTATAAGGAGGTTTAATCGGGGAGAGATATACCCAATTTGTATATAATCTCACACGAATGATTTCATTGGACAGTGTCTTATCACTTTCAATATTAACACGCCATATCGGTATTCCTATTTTTTTACACATAAATATTTTTCCGAGGTTTATCGAACGAGTTTTTCCGATGGCTAAAAAATTTAGAATTTGAAATTTGCAAGAAAAATTAAATGCGAGGAACGTTTTTGACGCATCGCATCCTCCTGTGTACCATATTAGAAGCTTAACTAAATTTCACAAAATCGTGCTAGTCAAACCCACTTACATATATACACATTTACAGGAACATGTCAGACACAGAAGTACCGAGTGAACAGTCGACCTTAGTAGAATCAGAAGATGAGCATCATGAGAAGATTATCAATGTGGAGGAGATTTTCATATCGCCCCTTTTTGTGATACATGAAACCAAGTATGGAGGAAGAGGATGTTTTGCAAGTGGCCACATCCCCAAAGGTACCGTTGTGCATAGATGTGATTCTCCTTTGAGTTCAACTATCTCAAAACCATTTAAGAAAGAGGTTTGTCAAGAGTGTTTTAGGTATTTTGACGGGAAAACCCTTAAAGTTAAGCTCACAAAGAAATTTGGAAAGGATGCATGTTCTTTATTTTTTTGTACTGAAGAGTGTAAGGATCTGTTTATGGACCAAGATGTGAATGGTGTCTACTTGGAAAATCTATTGCAACTCGAGAAGTGTTATCTTATGGGTTTAAGTACACCCGAAATTGGCCCACGTGAGCCAGATCCAAGTCAACCATTGGAAGTAGTAGCTGCACAAGAATGGAAGAATGTTGCAATTTGGGAACAGAAGTTAGGTACTATGAAACAATCTAAAAGAGCTAATATGATACCGAGATTAGATGAAGCTGAATATTTAGAGATTAAATACGTGATTGGGGTTTTGTTTCAAATGTACAAGCAGGATGTTACGTCCACTTCTCTGAAGAGCACCATTATCGATAGTTTGGATACTGTAAATACAAATACCGAGTTGAGTCTTTTCAATCTCCTTCAATCTGTCGAAATGGAAAAAGTCAAGAAATATCCATATTTATTATATTCATATATCAACATATATAAATTTCTCAAGTTAACATGTTCAAGTCATCTTCAAAAATTCATCAATCCAGATCATGTTAGAGCAATAATAGGAAAGAATTTATCAAACGCGTTTGGAATCTGGTCAGAAACCTCTAATCCAACGGAAGACAAGGAATTTTTTGGATTTGGTGTATATCCGTCGGCATCATTTTTCAATCATTCATGTGCACCCAATATTGTGAAAACTATGGACACTAACAAACTTCTGTTTAGAACTTTAAGAGATATATTGCCAGGAGAAGAATTATGTATCAATTACGGAAATTATTTGGATGAATCGGTAGAGACAAGAAGAAAGGAATTAAGTGAATGGTTTTTTGATTGTGCTTGCAACAAATGTGAAGCTGACTTAGAGGCAAAGTAAAGTGTATAATTAATAGTACAAATTGTATTTATTCTAAGATGTAATGTCAAATTCATGAAAGAACTTTTTAAACTCCTCACAATCGGAAATTTCTTTCAACTTAGGTTGTTGACATTTATCCCAATAAACTCTCTTTGGTAAGTTCAACGTATGCGCCAATACTCTTCTTGGAAACTGCATGTCTATGGGCTTGTCGCTATCCGCCAATTCGGAAATATAAATCGATTTCTCCTCATCATTGGGTGTACCCACGGTAAACATGACATAATCCGATTTGTTCATAATAGATAGCAATTCTGGGTCATCTTGTTTGTTAAAATGCTTGAATTCCAATTTATGATTCTTGACGAATTTCTCATTGTTTAGCCTGGCTCTCATTTTCAAAGAATTGACAAATTTATCAACCACGGTGACACCAATTGGCAAAAATTGGACATGATAGTGGACATTAGTTGACCTACTGACTTCAAAGAAAATTAATCTATCCTGCGGCCTCTGTTTGGCAAATGCCTGGACTAGGTTATTTTGATACTTTAAGATTTCTTGATAGACTGGGGACTGGTATACATCTTCATATTTCGATCGTATACTAGGAATATGCTCTATTGGAACAAGTATACCATGTCCAGAAAATGGTAATTCTTGGGTTGATCTAGTTAATGGACCTTTGGCGATTGTCATGTATAAATAAGTTCCAATTGAAACAATCATATGCGTTTCTGTTTTGGGATTCGATAAACAGAAGAAACACGATTCAGGAGAGACCACTTTTGGTTTCTTTATAGTCACAGTTTCACCTTCCTTATCACCTGCTTCTTCATGTACGTGCTGTCGTTTCCTTGATTCGATTGTGAATGGGTTCGTTCTTAAATTTGGAATTTCATCTTGTATCAAATCTCTATTTATATTCATCGAAAATGCATAAAACCATTTCTCATCACTACCTTCTTGTCCCAAACTTATGAAACGGGTAACTTCTCCTGTATCCCAACTAAACGGTTCCAACTCAAAGAATTTCCCTGACTCAGTTCCAACTGCAAAATGATATCTTGGTTTAATAATCTTTGAAATTTTGTCAATAGTGTCATGTCCAACGAGAGTTAATTGCTCAAGTGCAGCAATGGAATTCGGCCATTCATATGTCACTAGTATATCTACCTTGATGTTTATTTTCTTTACCTCGGCCAATAGAGATTCTTCATCAGCTGTAGCTGACCCAGATACTAGCATGAGTACAAGTCCGCTAGTCAACTTGACAATGTTTACCAATGACTTAGAGAATGTCAAATTGGGGCTAACATCGACTAAATCCGATTCACTGGAACTTGAATGAATAGTGTTTGACAACCCATGCTTTCCTTCAGCGAAATATGTAGCTCCATCAAGTTTAGTAGTCGGGAATTCAGTGGCAGTTTCAGGTAATACATCACCTAATAAAACAGTTGCTTCAAATGGACCATTTTTGGAGTTTTGGAGATTTGCCTTTTGAAATATCTGATCCAAGTTCTCAGGCGAAGGATTAAGAACTAGAAATTTGTAGTTTCCACTCATTGCTGGTGCTTATTCTTTGTATGATTGTATTTGATGGTTGCTCATCTCGGGATTTTTGTTCAAACTGGGAGAAATCCCGGAAATGATTGGTCATGTGAGCGCAATTGTTAATTCCGGTCTTTGTTTACATTTTTCAGTTTTCGGTGTTTTTTGATTCCATAAGCAACTCTTCTTCTTCTTCTTCAGAGACTTTTTATAGACATATGTCAGAGGAATCCAATAATATCAAAGTCACAGTTCGCGTGAGGCCGCTATTACCGAGGGAGCTAACTAAGAATGACAACATCCCCGAACCATCATGTTTAGTTTCCATGCCAACAAATGATCCAAAAAAGCTAGTTCTAGAAGTACCCAAATCTGCAACACCAGGAGGGAATGGTAGTGGTAGTAACAGTAGGCTGACATCTTCTACTGAAGAGAGGAAGATTTATTACTTTGATGAATGTGTATGGTCATTTGACAAGCAACATCCAAATTTCACAGACAATAAGAAATATTATGACAAAACAGGATCAGAACTTTTAACTCATTTATTCGAAGGTTATAATGTATGTTTATTAGCATATGGACAAACAAGTTCTGGGAAGACCTATACCATGATGGGGAACAAAAGAGAGCCAGGAATAATCCCATTGCTTATGAAGGATATACTAAAACAGATGGAAATTTCTGTTCATCAAAGAATTAATTGTGAACTTAAATTATCATATGTAGAAATCTACAATGAACAGGTAAAAGATTTATTAGGGAATGGAGGAAGTTCAGTGAAATGCAAAGTTAGAGAACATCCTCAAACTGGTCCCTATGTCGAAAATGTCCTTGAGCATCGTATTAGTGATTATAATCATTTTTTGCAATTATTGAGCAAAGGGAACCACGCTAGATCAACAGCTTCAACTTCAATGAATGATACTAGTTCTAGATCCCATGCCATTATAACTCTTACGTTGAAACAAACCAGATTTGAGTCAGTGAATGGGGAACTGGACCTAGGTGATGCAGCAGAAGAAATGATTTCAAATATCAAGTTAGTAGATCTTGCCGGTTCAGAAAGACTTTCAAAGACTAAATTATACGGACAAAAAGATAGAATAAAAGAAGGGACATTGATTAATAAATCATTGACTGTTCTCGGAAGATGTATAAATCTATTGGCAACTAAGAATCCATCTAAACCAAACGTTCTTGTACCGTATCGTGAATCAGCATTGACTTATATATTGAAAGAGAATTTATCAGGAAATTCAAAGACGTGTATGATATTTTGTGTTTCTCCAATTGATTTCGAAGAGACTCATCAGACATTAAACTATGCTAATGAAGTTAAGAAAATAACAACTACAGCCAAGGCGAATAAGACTAGATTGGTTAACGTACCAGTCAATTGGCAAGAATTGCAAAAGACCGATAAGACAATTATTGATTCTTTGAAGAATGAGATTGAAGTTCTTACCTCAAAACTCAATCGTTTGGAATCTTCAGCAAGTGCAAATGTAAAGGTAGATCAAGAAGTATCTAAATTTGATAAAATTATTGAATATCTTGAGAGTGAATCTGCAAAAGTTAAATTTGAGAATAAATATTTGAAACTGTTATTGGTTAAAAAGAATAAGCATATTGAGGAATTGGATAAACATATGACATATATTGAACATCTGTATGATCTGTTATTCACCCAATACAAACAATCTCAAATGTTGAATATAGAAAAAGCTAAAGAGCAACTTCTTGAACAAACCCAATCTAATATTTCCAATATTGAGATTGATTTACTAGAATTTGATCCTGCTAAATTCTTTTAATTTTATATTTCATTAATCCATAGATATAGTTCAAATGTAGTTTTACTATTTTGCAACAGGAAGTTCAATACATATAGAGTCCATGTCAAAATTGATAGTGCCGAGTTCGGAACATGGTTTTTGCATTTTGTGTCAGCATGCGAGTTAACTAATTTAATTGAATTGAAATTTAATTACCGCTTATCCATTTTGACAAGGGTTTAATCTCACTAATGAACAAGTGTTCTTTTTAAAAGGGACACTCTAGCCCTAACTTGTCTTGCGACAATCCAGTGCCACATCACATTGGCTTAGGTCACAACAGTTTTTTCTGTCGTGCGTAAAGGGATTGTGGTCACTAATTTTGTGTTAAATTAATACGATTTCTGGGGGAGTCCGCTCTGTACTATTTCTCACCCTCGCCCTGAATTGAACGAAAAACTGTTTCTAACCCAAACTCTAATTTTTTCCCGTACTATCCTCTCCCCCACCTTACAACCACACTGCCACATTTCTTTTATTCCTCTTTTCCAACAAAGAATATCCCATATCAACAAATCTATAAATACTAAAAGTATTTGATATCGACTTTACTATTGTTCCCCAGAATGTCCCAATCTCTTGTTGATTTATTTAATACTTCCGTTCAAGAGGCAGTACAAGCTACTATTCAACAAAATAAACCCTTATTTGTATTCTTGGCACAGGGAGAAGCAGATGAAGCAGATGGGATCAGCAAAGAATTCCTTCACAAGTTTGTTGATGATGATGACAATATAATAAGCTTATTAGGTCAACAATTTGTATTATTGAAGTTATTAAAAGGTAGCACTGAATATATGTTCTTTAATCAAATATTCAAGGATTTAATTGTACCTAGTTTCTATATTGTTCAACAAGGTAAGGTTCTTGCCATTATAAATGATTCTAATAGTAAGGATCATTTTTTGGAGATTATTACTAGTTTAGCTGCATCCGAGGCTGCCGATAGCACTTCCAGTCAACAACACCTACCACAACCACCACAATCAGCACCACAACAACAACCAGAATCAACTTCAAGAACTGAGTCACCTCTGGCACAACAATCCCACCCAGTGACAAGCAGGGCAGAGGCAAGCTCAATGGAGACTAAACCAACCAGTTCACACGAACGAGACGTGCAGAAGCACAAAGAACAAGTTGCCAGGCTAAGAAAGGAACAACGAGAAGAAAGAAATCGGTTACGAGCATTGTTGGACGCTGACAGGAAAGAGCTTCTTCTTAGAAGTCAAGAACAACAACGATTACTTCACAGCAACGATGACTCAGAACAAGAACAACTACTTCCAAAGACAAAACAAGTCTCTGAAGAAGGTATATGTGTATTATCCATCAAACTCTTTGATGGAAGTTCAATAAAACAAGAATTCAACGCCACGGATAAATTGTCAGACGTGAGAACTTGGTTAGATGAAGAAATCCAAATCATTCCTTCCGATTCAAGCATGCCATCCTTTGCCAGAAATTCCCATCATCCTTCAAATTATGCATTTCATAGACCTATGCTTCCAAGAATCACATTTACAAAAGAACAGGAATTAAGTTCATTAGAAGAACTTGAATTGACACCGAGATCAGCCTTGATTTTAAAACCTATCTATTACGAATCTGATGACGATGGAGCATCAGAAGCTGGAGTCGAAAAGCCAGGTATTTTCGGTCGAGTCTTTGGAGCAGTGGGAAAACTTGGTGGAATCCTATATTCATTCTTTGATTATGGAGTTGATAGCACTGAGTATCATCCACTTAACAATCCAGCATCGGATGCTTCCAGCCGCGTTGAGAATGACGATGAGCCAATTAATCTCCCCATTGCAGATACTCGACCACTTTTGTCATTGGATAATAGGTCCTCATCTTTACTTAATATAGAACATCCGGTTCCTAATGAGTTTTCGAGATCAGATTCCCCATTAATTGCCGATCCTAACATTTCATCAGCATTCAATAGCCGTTCATCTACTCCTAGACCTAGTTCTAGAATGAGAATTCAAACTTTACACGATGCTGATGGGATTGATACGTATAATGGAAACAGTGTGAATTTAAATGAAAGACCAGACAAAGATGAGAAGTAGCTGTTAGTCTTATGTTTCTATAATTAGTGTGTATATCGTATTTTGTAGTTTAATCTTGAAAATAGGTATTTTCTTACAATATTTCAAAATTGCGCTTTTTTCGATTTTGTCGCTCTGCTGCAGCCAAATTATCAAATTCCATTCTCACTTCACGCACAAAGGGTCCACCAGAAGATTAATCACCAAGTGAAAGCTACAGTACCTCCCTTGTCAAACACCTTGTGTCATGCAAATGGAGAGGATAAATATATCACATTTGGAAAATCTATTGAGATTTCCAGGTGCAACCCAAACAACTCCAATTCAAGATGCATCAATTCTAACATGTGGATGTTTAGTTTCTGAATCAAGTTTTCTTTTAAATGATGGGAATGTTTGTCCAAATTGTAAAAGTGCCGACGTTAGTTTATTATCCGAAATTAAGCCCCTCAGAGAGCTTTATAGACTTATAGACCAATTAAATTCACAAGCATCTGCAGCATCCCATGTTCTGATAAGTGCTGCTTCAGCTAGACGTCGTCGATCATCCGGAAAACGCGGGAGTGTTAATGAAGAAGGAGGAGATGGCTTACAACAACAACAGCAGCAACAACAACAACTGTCAGAGTCTATGGATTTGCTTAGTTTGTTTTACAAATTTGCTAAAGAGGAAGAATATTCTGGAGAAATAACGGCTAGGGGCAAATCAGTATCAAAAGAATCTAAAGTTCAACCAATTGATATTACAGCAACCAGTACTGCATTGGATCGTCAACCAACGAATTTCACAACCACTCTGTTTCAATCTACAGTATCGATCTCACCGGGAGCTCAAAAGGATATGATTCATGTTGAAGCTAGATCCATTGATCCTTCTTCAGTATATATTCCACCTGATTATTTAAGTTTTGAAAAGAATTTATTACAAAGTATAAGTGAACAAAAAGAATATAATTTCACTAAATGTTTCCCATTTCATAGAAAATTGAGTTCATTCCCAACTCAACAACTTAAATTCAATTTCCCATTTAAACTGGGATCAATTAAGAAAGCTATAAGTACTTATATTCATTCATATCTTGATTTCAGTACGGGAAAGGAAATAACTCGATTTGTATTGATTAATTCTAAAAGATGGGAAGTTTATGAATATATTGTTCCTCTTAGTGGACCGACAAAGGTGTCGGCTAAACCACAATTGATATGTTGTGGGAAACTGAGTGGAGAATTTAGTGAATCATTGAATAATTTAAATGAACCAGTTGTTATCCATCCTAAAGAAATTATAATTAGAAATGATTTTAATTCAAAAACAGAATATCAAAATCCAAATAGCAGTCCAGAAGAGATCAAAAAGAGATTACAACATTGGGATCAAATTTATTGTCATTTGACTAAAAATTACTTAGTCATTTCTGGGACAAGAGGTATAATGAGAGTATATAATTTGAATCGTTCATCATCTTATAAAATGGGTCAATCTATATATACATATTTAACCAATTTCCCAATCAGATGTATTTCAGTTTCACCAAATGAAGCATTGATTGCTTGTGGTATAACTGCCAAGGAAAGAGTTACAGCAAAGGAACAACCATTTGTGATATTACATAGAATAATTCTGACTGGAGTTAATTCATATCTTGACGCAGTCAATCCTATGACAATTACAATTCCATATCGAGACCCAATTAAAATATTGAATTTCAATGCTTCTTCATCTCATTTAATTTGTGGAACCCTGTGGGAATCAAGATATTTGGTGATTAAATTAAAGAGTAATAATGATAAAGAAGACAATTATAGAAAACCAAGATTAATTTGGTCTGATTTTGTTTATAAAACCGCTAGGAGAACAAGAAATGATGATGAGAATGGGGAAATTGTTGGTGATGATAAGACTGAAGCTGATAGTGATTTAATGATGTCTACTGAAGGTATGACAGATGTTAAATTTGGAAATATGTTTTCAAATACAATTGTAATTACATCATGTTCATTAAAAAGTAGACCTCCTATAATTATTAGATTGGATGGAGCTATGATTGATTCCAAAAGAGCGGTTGCTAATATTGATAATTATAGTTTTCAAAATAGTGTTAATAGTTTGGAAGAAGAAGAATATTCTTCAATAATTTCAGCAGAGACAATTATGAGAATTCCTGAAGTAGGTTCATTAGTTCATAAAGCAACTATTTCCCCCACTGGTGATGGAATTGTATTTTTAGCTAAAGATGGTAGTCTATATCTTCTTTCAGGATCAAATTTCAAGACCAAATTATCAACTACTTCAACAGCCAAGAAGATTGTTGTCTTATTAGGAGAAGTTGCTAATGCTGAAAGATTTAGTGAAGCCGCATCAGTATTATTTTCACCTGACGGTGGGAAAGTTTTCACTGTTGATAGAAAGGGAGTATTTTCAATATTTGATTTTACAAAAGGTGTTCCAGGAGAAGATCCTGAAGTTATTAAATGTAAGATTATTAGTATATAATAATCATCTACTTTACCCGTTGATAGCCGTCCCCATAAGTGGGTTGTTTTCCTGCATGTGAGATTACACAATATACATACAGAAGAAAAAGAATGCGATGCCACAATTCTTAAAATGCCTTAACTAAAAAAATGCTTAAACGAACAAAGAGAAGAATAAGTTAATTACAAGAAGAGAAATTAATTACAAGAAGAGAAAAAAAAAATTAATTTAAAGATCCACGGGGTTTTTCTTTTTCCATTTCTTCATTAATCATATTATAAGTAAATAGACTTCACATTAGCCATGTCTTCAGCTATTCCTACTACTGCTCCACCACCAGTATACAATGACGTCTTAGACCTCATTGGAAACACTCCATTAATCAAATTAAACAAAATCCCACAATCATATGGCATTAAAGCCAAGATGTATGCCAAAGTTGAATTATTCAATGCTGGAGGTTCTATTAAAGATAGAATTGCCAAGAATATGGTTTTAGAAGCAGAAAAGACCGGTAGAATTAAGCCAGGTTATACTTTAATTGAACCAACTTCAGGTAATACCGGTATTGGTTTAGCTCTTGTTGGTGCTGTTAAAGGTTATAGAACTATTATTACTTTACCTGAAAAAATGTCAAATGAAAAAGTTTCAGTATTAAAAGCCCTCGGAGCTGAAATTATTAGAACTCCAACTGAAGCTGCTTGGGATGCTCCGGAATCTCATATTGGTGTTGCTAAGAAATTAGAAAAAGAAATTCCAAATTCAGTTATCTTGGATCAATATTCTAATGAAGCTAATCCATTAGCTCATTATTATGGTACTGGTTATGAAATTTGGGAACAAACTGAAGGGAAAGTCACTCATTTGATTGCTGGTGCTGGTACTGGTGGTACTATTTCTGGTATTTCTAAATATTTAAAAGAAAAGAATCCAAAAGTTCATGTCACTGGTGCTGATCCTGAAGGTTCTATTTTGGCCCAACCTGAAGCCTTAAACCAATCTACTGAAGGTTATTTAGTTGAAGGTATAGGATATGATTTCGTTCCAGATGTTTTGGATAGAAAATATGTTGATCATTGGATTAAGACCAATGATTCTGAATCATTTAAATTAGCAAGAAGAATTATTAGAGATGAAGGTATTTTAGTTGGTGGATCTTCTGGATCTGCATTACAAGCTGCATTAGATGTTGCTAAGGATTTGACTGAAGATGATGTTGTCGTTGTTGTTTTCCCAGATTCTATTAGATCTTACTTATCTAAATTTGCTGATGATGAATGGATGAAATCTAATGGATTCCAAGTTGAAGAAACTCAAGCTACTAATAAGACTGATGAATTCTTGAGTACTAAGACCATTAGAGATTTAGTTGCCGGAAAGGCTCCAGTTGTTACTGTTACCGTCGGTGACACTGTTGCTAAGACTTTTGATTTATTACAAACTAATGGATTTGATCAATTACCAGTTTTGAATAAAGCGGGTAATTTAGTTGGTTTGATTACTCTTTCAAAGATTTTGAAATCATTATCTACTAAAAAGATTCAAATGACAAATTCTATCAGTTCTATTATTATTGATTTCAGAAAATTGGCAGATTTTGAAAAATCATTTACTATTACCAAACAATCTGGTTTCACCAAGAGAAGTTATGAACCAATTACTTTAGATACTCCGTTGACTGTATTGAATAAATTCTTTGAAACCAATTCTAATGCCATTATTACTGATGAAGATTTGAAACCAGTTCAAATTGTTACCAAAGTTGATTTAGTTTCTTACTTGACTAAGAATCTTGTATTTTAGACAATGATTTTGACAATTTAAAAAAGTTCTTTAGAGATTTTTGTATAGGCGATTAATGTATATTAAATAAGAAGTAATACAAGTGGATGATGAAGAGATATTATATTTAAAAATAACTTAATTTCTAAGAGAACTTCCATCTATTACCACAGTTCTCACAAGTACAGAAAGTAGTTAAAGGTTCATCCGCAGATCTTGTTTGCATTTGATAATAACTAACTTTCTTATGTTTACATTTCCCACAAGTAAATCTATCAGTAACTGCTCTCTTTTCAGTAGCGCCTTGAGCATCAAATAAATTTTGTTTATGTAATTTTTCAATTTCTTTCTTTAATGATTCTGGAGCCATTTCATTGGGAGTCATTTTAATAAATGTAGAAGGTAAGATCTTTTTAGTAAGTAATCTTTCTCTTAATTCTGGATTCTTTTTATTCCGAAGATTCATAGTAAAACTTCTAAGTTTATTACGATAAGAATCATTCACATTCAGATATTCACTCTTGAATACTTCTGTTTCTATTTCGGATGCTACGGCTAATATACGTTCCGGAGGGTCATCTCTTTCAACCGCAAGTGATGTATACAATGCACTAACAGATGCATTTCTAGTTGGATTATCATATAGGGAAATATTAACCCCATCTGTTTTTGGATTACGTGGACCTTGATGGAACCTAGAATTTGTTCCAGGAACGGTAGCAGCACCAGTATTAGCAGATGATGCAGGAGTTGAAACTGCACTAGAAGTTGGAGTAGAAGTATTACTTGGACTCTTACCAGCAGCAATAGCTTTCTTTTTGGATGTTTTTTCATGTTGTACAGCATCTCTCCAAGATCTAATCATCTTTTTAACCAAAGAGTTAACTTCTGTATTGTCATGACTTCTAAACTTGTTGACAGCTACCCCTACTTTTGTTTCTCTAAGAAGTTTCTCAGTTGGTTTAACTCCATCATTTAAGATATTTAATAATTTAAGGATTGTTGTTATATCGGTTGACTTTTCGAGATTCGATATGGTGGATTTTATCTCTTTGGTATCCATGATGATGAAGGATGAACTTGTGTATATGGGGGCTAGGGGATACTGGTGGTTTACAGTGTTGACAATTGAATTGTTTTTGGGAAGAGAATTTTCTTCCCCTGGCTAGACCCCGTCGATGGAAAAAAAAAATTATTCCAGTAACCGTGAAGTCATCTTTCTAGTGAGGGAATAGAGGAGAGATCGTGTGAGAGACACCCAAAGAGGAAGACAAAGGATAAAGAGTAACTATGGATAGTAAACAGAGTACAACTGTATCTATTGGGAAATTCCCATTTGATTATAGTGAAGAACAAGTAATGCAAATAGCCAAATCAGTTGGACCGGTACTAGATTTAAAATTATTATTTGATGACTTAACTGGGAAATCAAAAGGATATGCGATAATTAATTATGGAGATCATGAAACAGCATCATCAGCTGTTCGTAATTTGAATTATATGACATTACCAAATGGAAGATTTTTAAAATGTTCATTTATTAATGATATATTTGATAATAACAATGAAAATTCAAAAATTAAATTACCTCCATTACCTTTGGGAATTCAACTTCATCCAAATCAAAATGCATCACAAGTCATTTCAAGTATTTTAACCAATGTTGATAGTAATACTGCTTTACAAATTATGAAAGAAATTAAGACTATGAGTGTTGATAATCCAAAATCAACTAAATTATTACTTGAAAGATTCCCCCAATTAGCATTAGCTTTAGTTGAACTTGGATTGATTTCAAATACTACAAATCAAGATTTAATTGAATTGACATTAAATAAAAGAATACCTCCTTTAAATGAACTTTCAATTGATCATGTTAATTTATTAAGAGTTGTAAATCAATTAACAAATGATCAAATTAAAGAAATGGATGAAAGTCAACAAAATATTCTTTTGAAAATGAAAGAAGAAATTGAAAAGGGAACTTATGGAGAAATTATAGAAAGTAATTAATATGCTATAAACTGATAGAGGGGGGGGCACACAGGGGGTGGTAAGTTTATTTACCACCAAAAACAAAGTGGTGGCGAATTTTGATTTAACTTTTGTTTGGCTGCTAAATAATAGAAAGAACTTAATTCATAAATACTAATCATATAGATAGTTGTCAATAAGCTATCTATAATGTATGTGCGTATTACGAGTTGATATACTGTATGTTGATCCAGAGCCAAGAAACCAAACCGAGTGGTAGCCTCGTTGTAGTGGGTAAAAATGGTACCCGGGAAATGTCGTGTTCAGCCGATGACAGATGTTTAAATTACCGAATTGAAGTTTTTAGATTCAAGAAATATTGCGGGGTTTTCTTCGTTAATCAGTTTATAGTCACTCCTCAAGGCATTCACTTACCTTTGATATTTATATATAAAATCACAATATTTGAGTATATAGACTTTGACGTTTATAGAATTGGAAATGTAAAGAGGTCTGTAGAATTTTTTTTTGCGTCACAAATCAGTTGACGTCATACTTTTTATTGTAGACCAGGTCGTCTCATGTGACGTTTCAAGGGGGGGGGAGGTTGGATTCTGTTTTGACATGAAATTGAATAACCTATGTTCTATTTTTTAATAAAGTCATTACATATTCTTTATAATTTTTGCCGAGTGTTTAAACTAAGTATGAGTAAGTTAAGTCACACAATTTAATAAAACTAAAGGGAATTTTATTGTTACATTTTTATTTTATCTTTATCTTTATCTTCTTTTCTTTCTTTCTCATTCTTACTTTGTTACAAATATTGAAACAATTATTAAAAGTGATTTACAATTTACCTCTTTTGTTAAATAGACTCATTTACTACCATTCAACCAAAGGAAGACTAAATTTGATCTAAAACTTTGACAGTTCTGTTGTTTTATTTAAACTGAAACTTCCAGACACAAAAACTGATAACTCCTCCTCCTTCCACCTCCACACATTTTCTTTTTTTGGATTTAGTAATTGCCGCCCTTTCCTCCAAACCCCCTTTTGGCTTTCCACACAATTGAAATTATAAAACCACAGTGAACCCACCCCCCTTACTATTAAGCATACCCCGTCGATTCCACATACAAGTTATCTACACAAATCCATAAGAAATGAGTACACCTAAAAGACGTATTGAAAAAGATGTCATGGAATTAATGATGAGTGATCATGATGTTACATTGATCAATGATTCCATACAACAATTCTTTGTAATATTCCATGGACCAAATGATACCCCTTATGAAGGAGGTACTTGGAAAGTAAGAGTAGAACTACCTGATCAATATCCAATAAAATCACCTTCAATAGGTTTTACAAATAAAATTTATCATCCAAATATAGATGAAGGTTCGGGATCTGTTTGTTTAGATGTCATTAATCAAACTTGGTCTCCAATGTTTGGATTATTAAATATATTTGAGAATTTCTTACCTCATTTATTACGATATGCAAATCCAAGTGATCCATTAAATACCGAAGCTTCAACTTTAATGACAAAAGATGAGAAAAAGTATAATGAAACTGTCAAGAAATATGTTCAAGAATATGCCAAGCATATTTCAATAGCTAATGGTAAAGATGAAAGTAAAAGTGATGAAGAAGAAGATGATGAGCTTAGTGATGTAGGTAGCTTATCAAGTGATGATGAATCTGATGCATAAGTTACTCATACCACAAGTAGTAGATACTGCGGTATCTTCTACCGTATCCCCAACGTCATTATTATTTGCATTTCCATTATTTTTATAAATTATTAATTTTTATATCCCTTTGGTATTTCATTTGGAGTTAATCATTTTTGGTCATATATTATAATCCTGGTTTTTTTTATTTTTTTATATTGTTATTATCCTTTTCATGTGTTGCTTTTTGAAGGTATACGAGAGCATTAGATGTTCTATTTGGTTTAATTATTACTAGCTAATTAGCTAGCTATTGTATCTTTGCTCTTGTTGTGTGTTGTACGCGGTTATCTCTCATTTGAATTGTGGCTTAATGAACCCATAACAAGAAGAGAGAACCCCCCCAATTCCATTAATTTTAAGAAAAAACTATGTATTTGAAAATAGATAACTTATATATATATATCATGTATAGAAATCTATTGTCATACATATATAAGAATATTTCATAGTAATAGTATCTCTTGCTCTGCTTAATTGCTTTCTCACAACGAAAAGCGGAATTGAAATTCAGCTTTTTTTTTTCAACCCATGTAATCTTTCAATCAAATCATTAGATGGAATCTACAACGATAATCAAAAGCATCGCAATTAATAAACCCCTTTAGAAGGAACTCATATGATAGAAGTAAACTAAAGAAAGAGAAATGGCTACAGCAAAAGTTCCTATAGACAATACAGAGGCAACTCCTCCACCAAAAAAGAAGCAAAGAATTACCAACGATGACTTATATCGAAAGTCAACTCAATTCACACTTTGGTCATACACTCACGACGAACTAGAATCAGCCAAAAGGCGAGCCAATGCCCATGGCCAACGAAAAGCCAAGCAGAATTTCGATCAAGCATACCAACAAGCCAAAAAGGATCATCCTGAAGTATTCACAACAGCTGATCCAGATGATGATCTACTTCATCCTGAAAAACTACAAAGTATATTATCATTTGAAGAAGAATGTACTTATTTGAATTTTTATTCCAAGAATATAATCCAAACTTGTAATTTCTTTAAAATGCCAACACAAGTCAAACTTACAGCAGCTTCATTCTTTAAGAAATTTTATCTTGTAAATTCAGTCATGGAATATCATCCCAAAAATATCCTATATACTTGTGTATTCTTATCCGCAAAATCAGAAAACTATTTCATATCAATAGAATCATTCGTCAAAGCCCTAAAGGGGACGGAAGCTTCTCATATCCTAGATTTAGAGTTTATTGTGCTACAAAGCTTGAAATTCACATTATTGGTTCATCACCCAATGCGTCCACTATATGGATTCTTTCTTGATTTTCAAGCTGAGTTACTCCATCCTAGTCCATTAATGTATGATGTTTCGGTTGATACTTTGGGAAATCTATATAATAAGGCAAAAGAATGGTTGAATGAATATGCAATTATAAGTGATGTTTCTTTCTTGTTTACGCCTCCCCAAATTGCCTTGGCAGCGATGTATGATTGTGATAAGAGAATTACTGATAGATATTTAAAGAGAAAGTTTTTAAAGGATGATAAATTAGACGTCATAAAGGAAGAAACTGCCGAGGAAGAAACTCCTACGCCTGTCGTGAAGAAAGAAGAAGAAAATGGTGATCAAAAAACTGAGAATGGGAACCCTGAAGAAGCGGTTCAAGAGAATGAAGAGACAAAAGTATCAACTCATAGAGAGCAATATGAAACACTCGTAAGGACAATTAGAAAATGTATTAAGATTGCTAAACATATCCAAACGACATCTCGTGAGGAAAGCAAAGAAATTGATAAGAAGTGCTTCTTTGCTTTGAATCCTAAGAAATTGATAGACAAGAGAATTAAGAAGTTGACTGCATCTTCGGCTCCTCCAGAAACAAAAGAGCAAACATAGATTTCGCAATTAATTGCACAATACAGTCTCCAACCTGGGCAAGAAGTGTTTCTTTGCTTTCAATCTAAGCCAAACGTTAATAGAAGAATCAAGAAACTGACTCCTGTGTGTATTCCAGTTGGAAACAAAGGAGCAAATATAATTGAAGCAATAGCTTATAATAGACACTCGTAAACGTTTCTCGCAATTATATAAACTTTGTCCGTATATAGCAAATTTGCGCAAACATGTTTTTTTTTTGCAGCCAGCAATATAAAAGACCCTGGAATTTACGTTTCTGTTCCATTTCATTTTCAGTATTATCAATACTTCAAGTATACCTATCTAAAGCATGCCAAGCTCTACTATAAAATCATCAGCTCAAGTATTACAAACTTTCAAAAACCCAGAATTGATCAAAACTAAAGCTTACGTTAATGGTAAGTGGATTTCCAGTTCTACAGGGGAGAAATTCGACATAAACAATCCAGCATTGCCAGCCGATGAAGGAAAAATAGCTACCGTCGATTCCATGTCCGAACTGGATTATAATCAAGCAATCGAGAAAGCAAATATTGCATTTGAAGAATTCAAGAAAACTTCGGGAAGATCCCGTGCAGACTTGCTTGAAAAATTATATGATTTAGTTATGGAAAACAAGGAAGATTTAGCCAAACTACTAGTATTAGAAAATGGTAAACCGTACGCAAATGCAATCTTTGAGGTTGAATATGCCGCTTCTTTCTTCAAATGGTTTTCAGAAGAAGCTCCCAGGATCTATGGTGATATTATCCCAGCCTCAAATTCTAAAAATAGGATCCTAGTTTTTAAACAACCAGTTGGTGTATGTGGGATCTTAACCCCTTGGAATTTCCCATTAGCTATGATAACTAGAAAATTAGGTGCTGCAATTGCTACTGGATGTACTTCTGTGATAAAACCGGCTTCTGAAACTCCACTATCAGGATTGGCTTTGGGTTATTTATGTGAACAAGCCAAGATTCCTTCTGGTGTGGTTAATATATTACCTTGCTCCGATGCCTCCAAAGCTGGGAAATTAATTACCGAACATCCAGGAGTCAACAAAGTCTCCTTCACTGGATCCACATCGGTTGGAAAGGTCCTTATGAAACAAGCTGCTGGGACATTGAAGAAACTTTCATTTGAATTGGGTGGAAATGCTCCCTTTATAGTTTTTGAAGATGCAGATATTGACGAAGCCGTCGATGGAGCAATCGCATCCAAATTCGAAACAAGTGGTCAAACATGTATTTGTGCCAATAGAATCTTTGTCCATGAAGACATATATGATCAATTCTCATCTAAGTTGGTTGCAAAATTAAAACACACCAAATTAGGTAATGGACTCGTTGACGGTGTGACACATGGTCCATTGATTCATGATAATTCAATGAAGAAAGTCAGAGAGCATATCGAAGATGCAACTTCGAAAGGTGCCAAGATTTTAGTTGGTGGATCAAAACGTCCTGAATTAGGTGAGCATTTCCATGATTTAACCGTGCTTGGGAATGTGAATACCGATATGAAGATAACTCAAGAAGAAACATTTGGACCTGTTGCTCCATTGATTAAATTCACTCTGGAAGACGAAGTTGTCAAATTGGCCAATGATACTAATGTTGGTCTTGGTGGTTATTTCTATTCCAATGATTTAAGAAGAGTGTTTAGAGTAGCGGAAGCAATGAATGTGGGAATGGTGGGTGCTAATTCTAGAGAGATTTCTGAAGCTGAAATCCCGTTTGGTGGAGTTGCGGAATCTGGATTTGGGAGAGAAGGTTCAAAATTCGGTTTGGATGATTATTTGGTGACTAAGAGTTTGGTTATTGGTAATGTCTAGTTTCATTTACCTGTATTGCTTTTGAAATATACGTTTTTACTTTACTGAAAATCGTACGCATCAGTCCGATTCATCATATTTGTGGAATGAGGTCTATTAGTCTCTCTTTATAAGTAGTGTAGTGAGCCACTATTCTGTAAGCTTGTCTTATAAGGAAAAGTGGCCAAAGGCCACCCTTTGCCCTAAATTTACTCTAAACTACCGTGGAATGGTGTTTCTTCACTAGTATGACGGTTTCTTTGCATTGATTCCAGAAGAGAGCTTTAAGAAATTAACCATCTTCACGTTTGAATAATGTAGCAAGTATAGATTGAGACCAGCATTTGCAAGTATGAACGTTTTTCGCAACCATAAAATTGACAAATTTCCCAAATAGGAAAATTTGCGCTAACTCGGAAAAATTTCGAGCGCAATATAAAGTCTCTGAAAATTGATCAAATTTTATTCTTTTCATTTTATCGATTTCAGTATACTTATCTACAACATGTTTAGGAGACTGTATTCGACTGTTACATCATCAGCCCAGGTGTTGCTGACATTCAAAAATCCAGAATTGCTCAAAACGAAAGCTTTTATTAATGGATCTTGGGTTTCCAGTACATCCGGGGAAAAGTTTGATGTGAACAATCCTGCATTACCATTATCTGAAGGAAAAATAGCTACAGTAGAGTCTATGTCGGATCTGGATTACAATCAAGCAATAGACCAAGCAAGAATTTCATTTGACAAATTTAAGAAAACTTCAGGAAGATCCCGTGCTGAATTACTTGAAGAATTATATAACTTGATGATGAAAAACCAAGAGGATTTAGCCAAGCTTGTGGTATTAGAAAATGGTAAACCATACGCTGACGCATTAGGAGAAGTGAAATATGCTGCCTCTTTCTTTAAATGGTTCTCCGAGGAAGCTCCCCGGATTTATGGTGATATAATCCCTTCATCGAATTCTAAAAATAGAATCTTGGCGATGAAGCAACCAATTGGAGTGTGTGGAATCTTAACTCCTTGGAATTTCCCATTAGCTATGATAACTAGAAAATTAGGAGCTGCAATTGCTACCGGTTGCACATCTATAATCAAGCCAGCGTCTGAAACTCCATTATCAGCATTGGCATTGGGTTATTTGTGTGAACAGGCAAACATCCCAGCTGGTGTAGTTAACATATTGCCATCTTCTGACGCAGCAGGGGTTGGGAAATTAATCACCACACACCCAGGAATAAACAAAGTATCATTCACAGGATCCACTGCAGTGGGGAAAATCCTTATGAAACAGGCCGCCGGAACATTGAAGAAACTTTCTTTTGAATTAGGTGGGAATGCACCTTTTATAGTCTTTGAAGATGCTAATATCGACGATGCTGTAGTAGGGGCAATCACCTCTAAATTCAGATCAAGTGGTCAAACATGTGTTTGCGCCAATAGGATCTTTGTCCATGAAGACGTATATGAAGAGTTTTCAACCAAGCTAGTCGCGAAATTGAATGAAACTGTTGAATTAGGAAATGGACTAGTTGATGGTGTGACTCATGGCCCCTTGATTCATGATAAGTCGATGAAGAAGGTCAGGGAACATATTGAAGATGCAACTTTGAAAGGAGCAAATATTTTATTTGGTGGATCCAAGCGCCCAGAATTGGGTCAACACTTTCATGATTTGACCGTGCTCGGTAATGTGAGTACAGATATGTTAATAACTCAAGAAGAAACATTCGGCCCTGTGGCTCCATTAATTAAGTTCAGTCTGGAAGAAGAAGTCATCCAATTGGCTAATCATACCAATGTTGGTCTTGCGGGATATTTCTTTTCTAATGACATTAGAAGAGTATTTAGAGTTGCAGAAGCTTTGAATGTGGGTATGATAGGTGCTAATACTGGTGGTATTTCTGAAGCCGCATTACCGTTTGGTGGAGTTGCTGAATCTGGGTTCGGCAGAGAAGGTTCTAAGTACGGATTGGATGATTATTTGGTAACAAAGAGTGTGGTGATCGGGGATGTTTAATTATATTGTAATATATGCACATGATTCACAGAAACCATTATTCTAACTAGTTTTCTACATACTTGTGACCCTGAAGAGTCACTTGTCTAACGTATAGTGATTCGCCTTAGCTAATCCTTGGAATTATCTACTTCTTTGCTAACCTGCAACAAATCGAAGTTTTTTGTCAAGTTTGTGATATCACCAGTTTGAATTTCCTTATTGCTTTCTTTATTCATTAAAGGACTCATATATTCCTCAATTTGTTTCATTATCCTCAGGTCAGCGTTCTTGGATTCCTCCAAAATCTGGGTTTTCAAATCATTGAAAAGTTTACTAAATTTGCCGACTCTCCGATACATCGTCTTAAAAGTGCTACTAGTTTTAAGGCAATGAAGATGAAGAAGAATATACACAACTTATTCTCTCACTCTGCCATCCATTTCTTCGTCAAGCACTCCTCGATCCTCGATACAGCGTTCAACGGTTTCTAAAACTTCATCAATCACGCCAATCTCAGCGTATATTTTCCCCAATTTTTCAGGATCTTCAATCAATTTGTCTATTTGAAGTTTGTTATTAAAAATAGTACCAATCGAATATGCCAATTCATTTTTCAAGCGTTCGCTAACTTCAAATGGACAGTTTTCTGAAATCTTGTCAACAAAGACCCTTGCCGCATCTGTACCCAACTTACCTGGAGCTCTTAATAACTTGTCATTGTCATTGTCATCTACGTACCTATAGCATTGAAGTTCATACTGTCTTCCATCCAAAGAGAATTGGAGCAAACCCACTTGCTTCTTTTTATTTGGAATGGGAGCTATGGACATGTCCATACCTGACCAGTCGATTGAAGGATGATGCTCTTGCATCCAGTCTTGTAATCTAGCTACCTCTGAATCTTCCATTGTATTCTATTGAACTATAAAAGCACTTAACCGCTGTTAATAAAACCAATAAATTATCAAATCAGTTAGGGGGGGAAAACAAAATAAAGTTCAAGGAACACAACCATACTCCCCCCCTCAAACAGTAGTAAATCTAACATGCGTAGTCCAGTGCTCGTTACACTTAGTTTCTCAAAAACATTCTGGGTTGTTAGGAGCGTTTAAATTGATCTTCTAGATAACTCTTACGTGTTAGCTTCGCAGATCTGCCTATTGGGAAAAGAGGTTTATGTTTTGTTACAGTTAAAGTTTTATAATATACACATATTATACATAGAAAGAAACTAATACATACATCTGGTCTCTTTTAGTTGGCTTCTATTCTTCTCCTAATACTGGTGGAGTTACTAAATATTCTTCTAACTCGCTTTCTACATATTCTTTCACCTTTTCTTCGATGTCTATTTCTGTCTTTTCTTCAACCTTTTCTACAACCTCTACAGGTACGTTTTCTTCTACTTTTTGTTCTATACGTTCTCCAACTGGTTCTTCTTTTTCTTCTATCATTTCTTGTTTGTTTTCTCCCGGGTTGCTCACTTGTTTATTTTCTTTATCATATGGAGTCGTGTCGAGGTTTTTTACATCTTCTATTTTGTCTATCTTCAAGTCAGGAATAGTGAGTTTCTCTACCCTATGGAATCTATTATTCGATACAATTATAGCTTTGTTTTCATCAATAATTTTTTGTTCCTTTAAATTCAGTTCAAAATCACCCAAAACTTGCTTAGTCTCTAAAGCGTCTTGTAAGACTTTTTGTAATTTACCAATTCTATCACTTTCATCGCTTTCTAATTTTCTCTTTCTGCTCTCTNTTTTCTACATTAATATCCTTTTCGAGTTCTTTTATCATAGCAGGAAAGTCAACGTCTTTCTCTATGATTCGGGAAAGTTCAAATTCTGAGTGTTTAAACGTGGATTTCATCATATCTTGATTATCCACATAATCCACACAAGCAATCGACTTAAATGTGAGCGAATAAAGGCCATTCTCTAACGTTACTCCATTCACTATGGAGGAAGGGAAATTCTTTAATGTAGCTGGTGATGGTCCATATTTTGTTGGTGGAAAATTGGGAACATATGTATTTACTTGTTGTGGAGCACCACGCAGTTGTGGGTGTTGATGGTGGTGTTGTTGATGCGAGGAGTGTGTCGCTGATACAATTTTACGCTTGAGTGGATGTCTTCCCATTATGATCTTTTTAAGCTATTGTTGGTGAGGTTTACTTAGTTGTTTACAGTTTTTAAACTTCAATTTTCAGGGTTGAAAGTTTTTGTTGATTTTGAGTGGTACACGCCCCAAGCTTTTTGCAGCCTGTGTAAATCACGAATATTGGCAGCCATGTTGATTTATACCAATACCCCAACTTACAACAAGGAGGTGGTCTACTTCTTTCGAGAGACATTCTACAGTCCTTGGGGTAGCAAATTTTCTGTTACATGAATGTCGATTTAAAAATAAACTAATACACAAGAATTGAAAAAGTAAAGATATCAAAAATATTGTTCCTTAACTATGTCCCTTTCTAAAATAAACTGTAATTATATAACCTCTTCAAGAGAGAATGCTTCCCTTTCAGTTATTCTTCTCTAACTCATCCCTTCAACTAAACTTTCTTCAATCCCATCTATCAACCCGTCAATATCCTCCACTTTTAAGCCACAACTCAAACTAATCAATTTTCTATACTTATACATCTTATCATCAACCGCAAACAAAGTAGTCCGTTCACCAATTTGTTTCACCAATTTATTTCTTTGGATTTGTAATTGTGTCAAATCAACCGCTTGTTCGAATTTCTCTTCATCTTCTTGATCACTATCGACAGCATCACCCCCTTTTTGTTGATCTTGTTCTACATATTTCATTTCTTGTTCTTGAACTAATTTCGCTAATGAGTAAGCTTGATTTCTCAGCATAACCCTAAAGAAATCTTGTTCTTTCTCAGATAAGATTTGTAAACATTTTTCAATATTTTCAAGCACGATGTCTTTTCCTTGTTCAACAGAATCAAAATCTTCAATATCAAGTCCAGAAACTCGAAAAATCTTCTTGAATGCCGACAAAATATCCCTATTCTCATTTGATTTCTGCTGAATCAAACTCTCAAGTTTATTCTGTTCATGATTAAGATTATTCATTTCCGAAAGATATGAATCACTAAGAGAATTAATCATTCCATTAATCATAGATTTCAAATCTGACATTTCCAACATTTTTTTCTCAGAACTAGGCAGTTCCAATATCTTTCCATTTTCATCCAATTGGGGTGGGTTTGGTTTATATGGAGTATGTTCCATCTTCATGATTCGGCTAACTTCAGGAGAACTGGTAACTATGGGTTTATCAAGAAACACATTATTATTAAGCGCATCTAGATGCTGTTTGTTTACGTGAGCGGTGATTTTCATATCGTCATCATCCTCGTCATCTTCTTGAATTGTAGTTCTTTGTGTATCTGGAGTTTCCGCGGCTCTTGAAGGATGTATTGGGGTAGCCAAAAGTTGATTATGAACTGGATAAGGATATGGTTGAGGTTCTCGTTGTGTGCGAGCCTGTATTTGTGGAAGGATTTGGGAATTTGGAGGTTGTGATAGTTGCATAGCTGGAGGTTGTAATTGGGGTTGTTGGGGTGGAGGTGGTAGCAATTGTTCCTGTGAAGGTGGAGGTCCTGGTGGTGGTTGATGTTGTTGTTGCGGTTGTTGGAAAATCGCCGCTTCCTGAGTATTATAATTGGGTATTAATCCATATTGTCCTATTAATAATCTTGCTGTTTCTCTCTGAACATTCTCCAACTCATCTCTAGCTCCATATTGTAAAAGTGACTTCACCAATTTAGTACAACCTGCCCTAACAGCAATATGTAAACAAGTATCTCCATTCACATCTTGATGATTGATTACATTACTCAATAATTCCGGTTTGATATTATTTGACATTGTTGTAAGTTTATTCAAAATAGTAGTCAAATAATATCTTAGACTTTCATATTTCGATTTCATTTTCGAAAATTGAGCTAAATAATGTAATGGCGTTCTACCATTAATATCAGTATTTATCAAGCACAATTCCAAATCATCTAATACCTTAGGGAAATTCTTCAATTCATAACAATTATTAAATGAAATCAATTTCGAAAGTGGATTCAATCCAAAATTATTCACTACCAATGGATTGGCACCTTTAGATAAAAGTAAATGAATCATTTGATGATTTCCAATAGATGAAGCCCAATGAAGGGCAGTATGCCCTTCATCATCAATTGCTTCATTTATGTTGAAATCGGCAGGAGGATAATTTATGAAATATGGAATTTCGGCATCATCATCACTAAAGAACTTTAATAATTGGGCTGAATAGGTATTATCACTTTTTAAGATTTGATTCTTCGTATCTCCATCTGCTGAATTTATTGACGTATCACTCTCACGTTGTGACCAATTGGTGTCATTGGAAGATTGTGATGAAGTTGGAACTTTTTGATAATGTATTGGAAGATTGTTATTTGATTGTGGGGCACTATATCCGTTTCCATTATAAAATTTGGCAATCTGCTGCTGTTGCTGTTGTTGTTGAGCTTGTGCTTGTTGTTGATGTTGCATTTGCATTTGAAAATTTTGAAACTCATTTGGAAATGGCATATTGTTATTTATAGGAATGAATTCATTTTGACTGAATGGAGCTGTTCCTGGTGGTAATTGTTGTGGAGGAATTGCTTGAGGTATTCCTCCTTGTAAACGGCCAGCACCATTTGTTGGAGCTACAAGCTGTTGCGGCTGTTGTTGTTGTTGTTGGGGTGGTGGTGGTGGTGGTTGCCCATACATTTGCTGAAATTGCCCATTAGGTGCAACATATGAAGGATGTCTAGATCCCCCATTGAATGCTTCTTGAGGAGGAAATCCTCCGTTTGCTGACACGATTGTAGCAGCAGCTTCAACCTCTGCAGCCGCAGCGTCTGCCACAGCTTGTTGCAAGGCTGCCTTTTTCCCAGTTTTATATTTCTTAATTGGCGTATCTCCTACTACTTTTGGTTTCTTGACATATTTTCTCTTAACCAGTGAAGGTTCTTTAGGTACAGGTTTAGCTTTATTGGGAATGATTAAATTTGGGTCATTGAAATCCAAATATAGCACAGGAGCATCTTCTTTAGTGACTCCATATGTAGCTGCTAATCTTCTTGCATCATCCAATGGAATCCAAGTTCCTTGAAATCTTCCAAATCCACCTTGAATCTTTTCATGTAATCCCAGTTGAACACCTTTTTCTAAAATTTTGGTTCTTCTTGCTTTAGGAAAATTACAACATTTTAAGATTTGTGTGGCATTAACCCAATCATCTTTACATCTCCTCATGATTGGTGAATCATTCATTGAACATTCATATACATCAGTCTAATATCATTGTTAGTATTTGAGTTCTATAATTTGGTGTGTACATATAAAAAAAGACGCGTCGAGTTTGTGTGTGTGTATGGGGGGGGAGTGAGTATGGAATAAGTAGGGGTGAGAAAAGAATGATAGATTTTCACGTAAATTGAATTAAAGGTTTTTGAATATCCTTCTTTTATACATAAGTGGAATTAAACGTTTTACGTTTGATCGACAATGATACATACGTTTGAGTAAGTAGCTCGGAACACTTGAGGAGGTTCTGACATTTGGTACTTTCTATTGGTTCATAAATCTCTAATGAATGAAAGAGAGAGAGAGAGAAGAAGATTTGAAAATAAGATTTTTTTTTTTTTTGGTTTCAATCTCTATGTGAAAAAAAAATTAGAATTTTAAAGTTTTGTTAAATTAAAGAGAGAAAGAAAAAAAAAGCAGAGAAAATTGTCAAAGCTGGGGGGGAGGAGACCGAAAAAGGAAATACTGACGCGTAAAAGAAAAACAAAATTTCAATTCTAGATCTCTCTTACTTAAGATTTTATTTACTTCCATCAATCATACGACCTAGAAATAAATGAAGGCTATATTTTAGATCGTACGACAATTCTCTGACTTATCTCTGTAATCTAGAGTGTTCAATTGCAACATCGTGTAGTATGAGCGCTGTATATTTATATAGTTTATTTCATTGGTTCCCGCATAATACACGTATGATTGGTAGCATAACCATGTTACTGTCTCGTCTGACTACTCTTCCCAACCAAATGTTGATCTCTTCAGACAGAGTCAATCTTAGTTTTGAAAATAAACATTGATTAATTCTTTTCATTTGGATGGCCTTAAGGTATACTACTTCCGAGCCGTGTTTTAATACACCGTTTTAATTTTTTCGCAGCCATTTTAGCAAAACTAGATCCTACACGCACAATAAACGACAACAAACAACCACAAAAAGCTATTTGAAAATTTTAAAGACAAAATTGGACTCCATCCTAATCTATTCAAAGCGACGCTCATATCCTTCTACGGCATACCTTTCTAGTGGTGTTTAAGGATAAACTATGTATGTGAGGAAAAGAAAGAATCAGATACGTATCGCAATTGCAAAAAATTTACCCAATGAGTCGGGAAAAATGGAGACAGCGAACACTGAAGCCAGATTACACACTTCAGAACAAATGGCTCCTTTGGAAAGTGTTTAAAACTAATTGGGTGAATTTTGGAAGTATCAATTTGAATACTATAACCTTCCTAGACGCGTCAGGAATGACCTCTGCAGCAGTGCGTATACATCAGCCACACTTCTATCACAAGTATCCGACAGTTAGACGTAGAGGTGTCCTGATTGATGTGATGATTTCAGAAAGCTTTTTAACTTATCAGCAATTGTATTAAAATTTTCAAATCACCCTAATTGACAAACCATGAGAAACTACGCTTCTTTTAACCATGTTTGAGTTACTTTCTAACGTGGCCCCTCCTTTACGGAAGGTACAAACCTAAAATTGATACATTAATCCTCCGCGCCAAGCTTTTTATAACATCTTGGAATCGATTACTGTAAGATTCCAGTGGAATAGGCAACGCTTTGAAATGCAATGAGATGCAGTATGTTGGCACTAAGATGCAAACGGAACATGCCAACCGTAGAAACCTTCACAATATCATGTCTTATTTTCTTGGTTTCGATGTCATATGTCAAAAAATCTGTGGAGTGGTTTTGTGGTTAGAGTTTGTTTGCATTGTCTCACTTGAGTATTTAAATGCTAGTGAATTAGTTTAAATTGAAGAAAAGTTTCACCTTTTGTAAAGTACTACTTGAATTAGATTAGTTATTGAATATTTATTTATTCATAGTAACCACTTGTAGTTAACAATCTTCAAATCAGCATGCACAAGTTCTTACTCCAAGAACAATAGAGTGGTGGTACTCGGCTTTAACATTGTTGTATGAAAAAGTATAATGGTTATTGTCTCGAGTAAACAATTTTAAAATTAGAAACACGTTCGATAGTTACATCCAAACATCAATAATAATAGCAAATTATGTCATAGATTTTTTTTTTTCTTAGGATGCAGCCATTAGGTAACAACAACTAAGCCATTTCGTCACTTCGGAATTTATTTTTATTTTTTATTTCTTTTCAATAAATTCATGAGTTGTTCTCTTTTGCTTATTTATACGTAAGAATTACAACCGTCAACTATTACAACCTCACTCCCCACCTTAGCTCCTCCCTAATTGTCCTGTTAGAACTATAAATAAGCCTGGATCCATCATCGTTGTGTATTATAAACCATCCAAAACTACCACGTCATCTCACAGCGGTGCTTTTTTCCCCTTATCTGATCTGATTAGAAACACTGTTCCATTTCCCGAATTTCGCATATCAAATAAATAATTAATCCCCTACCCTTAATAGACGTCACACACAATCACACAAGCTATGACACAGACGGAGAAAGACAAGAAACGATATCCACCGTCGAGGATAGGTATCAAACAACCTCGTCGAAAAGAGGTCACAGGAACTATCGTCATGTTGGATGACCCGGATGACGATGGTGCCGATTCTATTGCCATGAAAAGATCAGCAACTGGTGTAATATTAAATCCTCAACCTCATGATTCCCCTAATGATCCTTTAAATTGGCCATTATTGAAACGGGATTTATGTTTATTTAGCGTAGGATTTGCTAGTTTCTTAGGTGGTGGTCAATCACCTTTGTTGGCTGCTGGTATGAATGCTTTATCTGTTGAATTTGATAAACCTTTAACTACTATTGCATATTTAGTCGGTGGATTCATGTTAGCATTAGGATGTGGGTCCGTTATTGCAAGTCCAATTGCTGTCATGTATGGTAAACGTTTAGTTTATATTATTTTTACTTTGATTTTCTTTGGTGGCGCAATTTGGGGTGGTGCATCAACCAGTTTTGGAAGTCTTATAGGTGCAAGAATAATGACCGGTATTGGTGCTGCGCCAACTGAATGTTTACCAAGTTCCACAATTGCAGAAATTTATTTTGCTCATGAACGTGCCTATAGAGTAGGTATTTATACCATGTTAATGTTGGGAGGTAAAAACATCGTCCCATTAATTTCAGGGTTAGTTTTCCAATGGTTAGATAGACATTGGGTGTTTTGGATTTTATCAATCTGTTTAGGACTTACTGTTGTTTTACTTTTCTTTTTCGTTCCGGAAACGTTTTGGGATAGAACTCCAACTCCTTCAAAAAGATCCTTGGAAGAAACTGAAGCCGCTAAAAATGTTGCTTCTTATCACCCTCCAGAACAAAGACCAAATGCTTACGCATTAAGACGACCCTCACAAATGAATTTAGGTCCAGTATATTCCCTTTCATCATCTGTGAATGATGAAGATGTAGAACAAGCTCATAAACCAGTAGGTGTAACTGAGGATGTATTACCAGAAACTGGAGTTGTTGAAGAAAAGAAAAAGTCATATTGGAAAGACTTGACAATCTATCAAGGTCGTTTCACTCAAGATAAATGGTGGATGATCACATTACGTCCATTTTTCTTATATTCCTACCCAGCGATATTATTTGGTTCATTGACATATTCACTTGCTGTTGTTTGGTTGATTGTCATTTCAGAAACAATTGGCGAAATCTTTAGAAGTCCACCATATGGATATTCTCAATTAACAGTTGGGTTATTTTATGTTTCACCTTTTGTTGGTGGTATTTTAGGTTCACTTTCTTGTGGATTGGTCTCGGATAGGATATCACGTTTTATCGTTTCCAAGAATCATGGAGTTTACGAACCTGAATTCCGTTTAGTTATGATCATTCCATCCACTTTTTTCATTGTGTTTGGATTAATGGGATTCGGCTGGTCTGCACAAGTGAAAGACCCTTGGATTGGTCCAATTATATTCTTTGGTTCTTTGAGTTTTGGTAGTTCTATGGCAAGTACAACAGCCATCACGTTCGCTGTGGATTCATATAAAGTTTTTGCAGGTGAACTGTTGGTTTCATTTAATTTTTTGAAAAATTTCCTTGGGTTTTGTTTTTCATTGTTTAATAATAGTTATATTCATGATGAGGGTCATAGAACTTCATTTATCACTTATGGTTGTATTCAATTGTTTGTTAGTCTTTTTGGTATTCCTTTGTATATTTATGGGAAAAGATTAAGATCTTGGACTGATGAAAAGGAAATCATGAGATGCTTGTATATTGAAGAAAATAGACCTCCAAGCATGGCTTCTAGAAAGCTTGATACCGATGGTGATCTGCATGATGGAGTCACTATGTAATATATGAAGAGGAAGAAGAATGATTTATAGATTTATAAAATTTTATTTGATATAAAATATGGTTGCTGGTAATAGATGTTTATAATTGCATATATAGTCTCATGACTCTTTCCTATTAACTTTATTTGGTTTGCATTTTTCTAATGAATCTTGTTTAATGTTTATTCTACATAATTAAGTCTAATAAATAGAGCACCTCTTCTTGTCTTGACAAATTTGCAGCACCGAATGTTTTTTACAACCAAGGAAACTCAACTTCTAATTCCGGATTTTGATCCTTGTAATATTCAAGTCTTTCTTTTAGAGTTTTACCATTGAACATATCTCCCTCCACGTTAGGCATACCTATTTGTTCAATTATGCATCCACTTGCAATATTCCCTGCTACTCCTGCGACTAACCAATCTCCATTACTTAAATAATATCCCATCATAAATCCTTCCTCCGGTAACATCGATCACATTAGCTGGGTCTTGATGATATGCAGGAAGGCCGAATGAGTTTCCCCCTTTGGTTGATATATGACACCCTTGGGGCCCGCATCGAATCACAGTTCCAGAATTTGGCAATTGTAAAAACTCAGAGAATCGGGTAGCAATTTCCTTGACGTCTTCTTCACTTGAAGAATTTAAGAGATCACGAGCTTCATCTAAATTAGGAGTAAATATGTTAATCTTTGGAAGTAACCTTTTCAAAGCTTCCAAATTCTTATGTTTACAATCATCAGGCAATGGTTCAAAAATAAACATCTTCTTTTCCTCATCCTTGTCAAAAATCTCATTCAATCTATCTATAATCTCTTCACACCTCAGTATAGAACAAATCAAATGATATGCCCTCGACTCTGCCAATTTCGGAAATTCCAAAACATCATCAACCACAATTCGTTTCTTTGGTGTCTGATAATAAAATGATCGTATATCATCTTCCGAATATACATTCACGCCCCTAGTAGTTAATCTAGACTTATCTTCTCGAAATATAACCCCAGTTCCCCAATTCTGTATTTCTGATTCTACCTCCTTGGGGAATTCTGCTCCTTTGTCGATAATTCCCGAGATTTGTGATGCATGGTTAATGGTTGAAATCACACGTGCTCCGATTATGGCATACGGTCCTGCTCCTCCTATTTGGTCGGTTATTGGTGGTTTATTTGAGGAAGGGGGATATTGGATTTCGTCAATTATCATCATCCCCAATGTTGTTAGTATAGTTTGTGACATGATTGATTAGTGACTGTTATTGAAGATGTTTATCTTGAAAATTTATTGGACAACTTAAAAAAGCAGATTTTTATAAGCATTTGGTAGCGAAGATTTGGTTGCGAAAACAAAGGGAAATAGCTTGCAACCCGGAGATATAGATGGGTGAGCCTTTTAAAGTTCACATGTCAGGCGAAAATAGTCAGCGTTCTTTTACAAGAACATCTACATCTTCAGGCTTTATATATAGATGTATTCTAAGTTTTAAATGAGCTACATGTAGAAATGAAATCGAAAAAAATCTATTAAAATGCAAACCCAACCGTTAGAATCTGCCGTATTCCAACAAAGGGCTAGTTCTCATCTTCATTGTGGTTGTGTTCCTCGTCCTCTTCTTCGTGATCAGACATGTAGAAATTTTGCAAACAGCATCCACAAGCCACGACTCCCAAAACGAACCAAGATAATTCAGCAACTTCCTTCCGATCACTATAGGCAATAAAATATCCCCAACTAATTGGACCAACAAATCTAGATAAGGAAGTCATACTCAAGGTAGTACCATTGATGAATGCTCTATGTTTTGCTGGAGAAGCTCTGTGTAGCAAGACTAAAATAGTTGGGAATCCAATGGAGGCTGCACATGCATATAAGGAACAAACCAAATAAAGTAATAGTTTGGTTAACCATTCTGGATTTTCTGGGTTATATTGAGAACGAGTGAAGACTAAGTATGGTAAGATGAAATAAGCAATTGGGTAAAAGATGGAAGAAAATCTTAAAATATTGATAGTTTTGACGTTTCGCTCGATGTATGGGTAAAGAATTAGGATACCAAAGGCAGCAATGAGCCCAGTACTTGAAAGTAAGTTCCCAATCATATTGTTATCATATCCGAAACCACCAACTATTTTGAAAGGAAATTCTAATTCTTTAGGAAGCAATTCTGCAGCTAGTAAAACCGGTAAGAACTCACTATAAATAACATTATGGAAACAGATAAGGAAGTTACTTACAATACTTTGGATAACTGCAGGAGTAAATATATCTCTTGAAAATGATTGTGGGATGTTAGTTGTCAAAATAGATCTACCATCATTGGAAATAACTGGACCCAATTGATTGGAGGAATACCTCCTGGCAACTGCGGACGAATACTTCCTTGATACTGGCACGAACGAGCTAATTGAAGCATCGTCTTCGTCATCGCTGAGAGTGGTCGCGTATAATTCTTCCGGAGTGTCATTTATTAAGGGAGTTTCTTCACGCACATTTTGGTTTCCTCTTTTCCATGGTCTTACTGGAACTTCAAACCCCAATCTTCTTAATATGAAATCTCCAATTTCTAACCCGATATCCTTTCTGTGTTTGAATCGTTCATTGGGTTCTTCAAGGAATAAGAATCCCATAATAAAACTAAATGCTAGGAAACTGGCAACTACTATATTGGATAATGCATATGGGAACTTATTAAGAAATCTTTCGTAGGCATTATCGTTTCCTGAATTTTCGAAAGTGTTCATAAAAAATCTGGCTATGAGCAGTCCATCGTCCAAATCGTCTTCTCTTGACTTGGGTCTTGTTAAATACTTTGAACCTCCGATCATAGGACCAAGAACAGCACCAATGTTCCACAATAAAGAATACGAAGTAAAAGCAATACCTTGGTGTCTTCTTTCGGTGGCAACTTCTCCAATAGCAGTTCTCATAACTGAAATATTTCCATTAAGACATCCCATTAGACATCTAGCAAACATGGCCATGTAAAAATTCGGAGAGAATCCAAACAAAAGCATCGAGAATGCAGTACCCACTAACCCACATAATAAGATCCTTTTTCTACCTACACTGTCAGAAGCTTTCCCCCATTGAACACAACATAAAAATTGGAAGAACGAAAAGGCGGCGGATAAATAACCCGAGTATGTTGCGATATCAGCAGGATCTTTTGCAATATTGAAATCACGAATCATGAAATAAACATATGGAAAAAGGGACGTGAATGTAATCGGTTCTGCAAAACGCATACAGCTTAGAACTGCCATTTGCCATATCGGAAATCCTTTCATTTGCTCACGGAATGTGAGCTTGTTGGAACGAGACATGCTGGATAAATTTAGATCTGGTGGGAAAGAAGAAAGAGAATGAGATACGAAAAAAATTTTAAATTTAGAATTAATTTTTCCGCAGCTATTTTATCTTACCGGAGGTGGGGTCTAATGTAGCATTATCACTATGACTAATAAATTTACTTTTTCACTAACAAAAACACAACAGACAACCCCCATTTGGTTAACAATAGTCTTAGTCTCCTACAAACTAAGTGCTAGGCGCTTACCTTTTTTTTG
The DNA here is from genome assembly GCF_019202705.1 of Hemisphaericaspora subhashii. NCBI lineage: Eukaryota > Fungi > Ascomycota > Pichiomycetes > Serinales > Debaryomycetaceae > Hemisphaericaspora > Hemisphaericaspora subhashii. Next base: position 4,046 of record NW_026057265.1, on the reverse strand, counting down.
GTTTGGCAATGGGGAGAACTCTGTTCTTTTAGTCTGGAACGGTTGCAAAAATCGTAAGTCCCCCTAGTACAAACCCCGATTCTACAAAACATATTCAGAACAAACGATAAGTTCGCTATAACATATATATATTACGTCCCAACACTGACTATAATAATAGAAAGATAATGCATTACTAGCATAGAAACCTTGAGTTGACCTTCATGCACATCATACGGCATCAAACTAAAGAATCAATATTTTCTAAGCCATTGTCTCAAAGCCCACTGTTGCACAAAATTGTTTGCACCTAAAAAAACGGTCCGAAAATATTCACATTCTCGGGAAAAGAAGTTCCAGACAGTTTGAAGAGCTATTCATATTTATCTATCAGATCGAGAAAGGCTGTATATAGTCAAGCTCTAATGGATTAGCTACAAAATATACCAATTGAAGAGAATATCCAATGTCTCCCTTACAAATACCCGAAGTCTTTACATAAAAACGATTGGGCACTGTTACCACGGGAACTTATTTTTTGAGACATGGTTTTTAGAGATCTTGAGAACACCAACTTCATGCAAGAAGTATCCTAAAGCCAGAAGACATATCTCAAATGGGATTTAAGTTTAATAAGCGCCCCAACAAAAGTATAAAATTACTGAACTCGTATTCAATCTATAAACTCAAACTTGCATACAATTTAAAACACATTATATAAAAACCCTATCCAATGCAACTGTTAAACTTGATTGTCATTTCCATGTTTATTGTCTTCTTCATCTTCATCATAATCCTTCATAAAGAATGTTTGTACCACCATGACCAAGGCCAAAATGGATAACACCCACCAAGAAAGCCATCCGATCTTATACTTATCACTGAAGGACATAAGATATCCCCAGGAGATAGGACCAATGAATCTGGACAATGAATTCATACTCAATGCACAACTATTGACGAATGCTCTGTGTCTAGCTGGTGCGGATCTATGTACTAAAATCAAGATATTAGGGAAACCTACAGCTCCAGAAACATTCGACACACAGAACAAAATGTACAATAATGTTTTTGTCAACCATGGTGGACAATTTGGATTGTATTCGGTACGGGTAAATATCAAATATGGCACTATGGCATATGCAACAGGGAATATTAATCCAGAAAATCTCAATAAAGTCAATGTTTTGAAATTACGATCAAGAATTGGAAAGATACACATAACCCCAACGGCTCCAGCAAACCCTGAAATGGAAAGTAATTTCCCAATGCTGTCACTGTCATATCCAAATCCCCCGACAATCGTAAATGGAAATTTCAATTCGTCAACAAGTAATCTACCAGCAAGTAACACTGGAAGGAATTCGCTACAAATGACGTTATGGAATGCAATAAGGAAATTTGCAACCATTGTCTGAATAACAGCAGGGGTAAAGATTTCTCTTGTGAAAGATTGACTTATATTTGTGGTAAGGATAGATGCAGAAGTGGTGGTTCTTGAAACGACTGGTCCCAATTGACTGGATGAATATCTTCTAACAAGTGCACGGGAATATGATTTGGTTATTGGACCGAATGAGTCGATTGATTCTGAATCTTCATTGTCAACATTTTCTTCATCTTCGTCGTCAACTGTGGAATACACCTGTTCAGACAGAAGCCTACTAGTTATCAATGGGGCCAGTTCTGTTGGAACTGATTCACTTGGGATACTACTTGTTGTTTGAGTTTGTTTCACCTTTTGCCAAGGTCTGACCGGCATTTTGAAGCCTAACTTTGTCAAAATAAAATCACCAATTTCCAAACCAACGTCTCTTTTCTTCTTGAACTTGTCACATGGTTCTTCAAGAAACAAGAAACCCATTGTTAAACTGAATAACAAGAAACATGCTACCACGATGTTTGACAATGCATAAGGGTATTTGTTAAGGAAGCGTTCATAAAGATTGTCGTTGTTGGAGGCTTCACTTTGTACACCTAATAAGTAAGTGCCTATAAAGGCAGTTCCTTCTGAATTGGGATTCTTTGGTCTTGTCAAGTATTTTGAACCTCCAACCATTGGTCCAACAACAGCACCTATATTCCACAACAATGGTAAAGTCGAAAATGCAATACCTTGGTGTCTCCTTTCTGTTGCAATTTCTCCTATAGAAGTTCTAATGACCGATATATTCCCATTTAAAGTACCCATAAGTGATCTGGCAAACATAGCAACATAGAAATTGGGGGAAAATCCAAAAATCAACATGGAGACAGAAGTACCTGCTAATCCTAACATTAAGATACGCTTTCTTCCAACTTTATCGGATGCTCTTCCCCATTGGACACAAAAGAAAAATTGGAAAAATGCAAATGAAGCTGCTAAATAACCTGAATATGTTGCAATATCAGCAGGGGTTTTGGCAATGTGAAAATCTCTAATCATGAAATAAACGTATGGGAAAAGTGATGTAAATGCTATTGGTTCAGAAAAACGGATCAAACTTAGTACGACCATTTGCCATACTGGAAACCCTTTCATTTGCTCACGGAAAGTGAGCTTGGGAGTTGTTTCTGCCATGCTTGGTTTCTAATGTTTTAAGGAAGAAAAGTGTTATCTACTTTGAAGTTTTTTGAAATGAAAAAAAAAGAAGTGATGATTATGACTAAATATAAACTGAAGATCACGAATGTAATAATATTTTATTATTTTTTTTTTGATTCGGAATAAAAATGAAAATTGAAAAAAATATGACGTTTAAATCAAACCCAATTGTTATTAAACAGCCACAATCATTGTATATTATTGAGCAACAAAAAGTATTGCTCATATCAATATATAATGAGTCATTGGACTCAGACGTGATAATAATGGTACTAACTTGTTGTAGTTGTTGATAAATGGGGGACTCATTGGCCACCCCTCCCCAAACCCCAAAAAAACGATCGGTAATTATTGCCCCTTAAAAAAAGATTATCGGTCTTTACCCCAGATCGACACCACATATTAAATTATAAACTGTTTAAATCCTCGGCAAATTTCTAGAAATGTTTTTCCATTGCCAAATCATAAAAGTTTTCCCACTTTTTATAACCAATGACAAACCCAATAGAGTTTTTAAATCAATTAAGTTAATAGTGGCTTTATCTTTACACATGTTTTTGTGTTCCATATAGGTTTGTGTCCAATATGCTTTGTGTTCTTGCGATGACATAATCTCAAAGAGTAGACCGCCTTCAGATTGAACATCAATCTAACGGAAATAAACAACAAGGTGCTTAAATTAAAGCAATCTTCACTGTCGCTTGAGAAATTGAATTAATCAACTTCATAATTGGTTTGAAAAGACGGCGCAAAATTTATTATTTTGTTGTCTCTAAAATTTGCAACACCTTTTTTTGGTATATCCCTGTACAAAAGCAGGGGGATCAGAAGTTTTTTTTTTTAAGTCAGTAGATGGTCCTGGTATTGTTTGACTGTAAGATTAATGGTATCCGTTGGCTTTTTGATTTCAAACTATGCTGGTTGATCTTTGTTAAAATTGTGAAGCGAAAACTCGACACTCTTTTTAGCTTTCGAATATACTTATATTTGACGGGAAAGGTTTTGAGTAGCGATCTATCTGCAACTTTACCCTTCGCCATATTCCATTCTTTTTTCATGGGTGAAATTGTTCTTGAAAAACGCTTCTAAAATCAACCGTCTATGTTTCCACGACTCTCTAGTAACGTGTTTCTATTTTGGTTTCGTCTTCATTTGGAAGTGTAGCTCCGGAATGGGTATTCAGTTTACACATATTATATGCAGGTCAGTAAAAAAACGGTGAAAAATTGCCCGCTTGGCCAAGTGGTAAGGCGCTCCACTCGTAATGGAGCGATCGCCGGTTCGATTCCGGCAGTGGGCAAGCTTTCATTTTTTTACATCAAATAGAATGTTTTTGTATTTACTAATAAAGAATATCTTACTTGCATTTATTTAGCAGGGTTAATTGGAGGTGGTGGAGGTTTGGGGCTTCCCGGTGAGATTTTATTCCCTTGGTCGTCCTTCTCTTTTGATTTTGCCAATTCTTCATTCATATAATCATTCA
>NW_026057266.1:0-57452 GCF_019202705.1 Hemisphaericaspora subhashii | reverse complement strand
ATTGGCAGCTCAGAAACAAGCAATGGAAGAACAACAAAAACAGTTGGAAGAATAGATTTTGTTTATTTATTATATTTACGTATTATTTCTTAATAGTTACCGTGTAGTGTTGATAGAGTTTATTATAATACAATATTTTGAGATAAGTGTTTTTTTCTATGATCTGTTCCAAGTTCAAAGTATTATCTCCATTAATTAATAAGGACAGTGAATGTGAATGTTGCCAAGGGAGCCTTATCAAGATTAAGTCATATTTCAATTATTTTTGCAGCCAAAAAATTAATTTAAATAGCCCGGAAGGATTCACTTTTCCTCACTAAAATCAATCAACAAGCAACCAACCCAGTAGTGACAATAGCCAATTTGTCTAGTCAATTTGTCAATTGAAGTTTAATGTTAGGGGAACATTTATTTTAAAGTTTTGTAGAATTTATGGTGACGTACTTAATCTTGAGTGTTGCTCTCACCATTGTTTCAAGAATCATACTGTTTTATTTTTTGGTTGTTAAATAATGTAACTCAGCCACTCACGCAGAAACAACTCCGATAAGAGTTCAGAGATGTGTGTTATCTACAGCGTCCCAACCTCTTGAAATGATTCGCCTTCATGGGCTGGCCATTCACACAGAATCATTTCTAAGTCGAAGTTTGAATTAAAGTCTCGATGTCATTCGCCATTCCAGTTTTTCTGCATCTCGCTTATTTATGGCTTCGTGCCACGATGCTTTTATTGAACGTATCTTGCCTGGCTGAAGTTTGGCATGGAAACATTACACGTTCTCTGAATTAATTATATGTAGTTATATTTTATTGATTTTGTACTCTTTTCCCATCGTTGTAATTTTGTGGTTGCTGTGATCGAAGGATTAATTTGTTACGCAAAAGTTCCCAAGGCGAGGCGAGGCAAGAGAATTGTTGAACAAAATGGAGGGATTGATCAAATCCGAATCAGCAACGCAAAAAACCAAAAAAAAAAAATTTGGGTGTAAATTTCAGTGTGTCTAAAAAAATATTCACTTTTCCACCAAAATTCTTATCACTCACTTCTTTCTTTCTTTCTTCTTCTTTCTTTCTCTCTTTACCAAATCAATTGATTTTTAGAAAACAAAAATGTCTACTCTAACAGCCGAAGAGAAGAGATTACAAAATATACGATTCAGGCAATGGGGTTCTTATGTCGGTGAAAGACAATGGGCTACTGTTAGAGAAGATTATTCCCATGACGGTGATGCTTGGCTGTCATTTCCATTTGAACATTCAAAATCAAGAACTTATCGTTGGGGTGAAGATGGTTTAGCTGGTGTTTCAGATAGAAGACAATTGATTAATTTGACAATGGCTGTTTGGAATGAACAGGATGAGATCTTGAAAGAGAAATTATTCGGACTTACCAACGGACAAGGTAATCATGGGGAAGATGTTAAAGAATTGTATTATTACCTTGATAATACTCCATCACACTCTTATATGAAGTACTTATATAAATACCCTCAAACAAAGTTCCCTTACGAGGAATTGGTTGATGAAAACGCCAAGAGAACAAGATTAGATTGTGAATATGAATTGACAGATACAGGTATATTCAAAGATAACAAATATTTTGATATTGTCTTCGAATGTGCCAAAGGTGATGATTCACCTGATGATTTATATTTCAGAATTACTGCTTATAATAGAAGTGACGAACCAGCTCCATTACATATTTTACCTCATTTAGTCTTGAGAAATACATGGGCATGGGGGACTGATGAATCAACCAAGATCCCAAAACCTTCAGCAAAGCAACTCAATGAATATACAATTGAAATTGAACAACAGAGGTTTGGTAAACGTTATTTATCTTTCGCTCCAGCTCCAGGTTGTACTGAAGATTCACCAGATATCGAACCTATCCTTTTATTCACTGAAAATGAAACAAATACAAAAAGATTATATGCTCAACCAAATAAACACAAATACGTGAAAGATGCTTTCCACGATTATGTTATCGATGGAGTCAAAGATGTCGTTAATCCTGCTAAGAACGGTACTAAAGCATGTGCCTGGTTCCAATTTAATCAAAATGGAGGGGTTCCTCCTGATGATTATGTAACAATTCGTTATAAATTAACCAAAGAAAATACCGAAGTAGATGAATTCGAATTAGATCAAATTCTTAGTAGACGTCAAAATGAAGCTGATGCATTTTATTGGAAGATTACTCCATTGCCTATCAGTGATGAATTGAGACAAATCCAAAGACAAGCTTTTGCTGGATTATTATGGACCAAGCAATTCTACTATTTTATTCATAATTATTGGTCCACTGGGGATCCTGATACTGTGAAACCTCCTATTAATCGAGCTAATGGAAGAAATAAAGAATGGAGTCATATGTATATTGATGATATTTTGTCTCTTCCGGATAAATGGGAATATCCTTTCTTCGCCGCTTGGGATTCAGCATTCCATTGTATTCCATTTGCTATGATTGACCCTTGGTTTGCTAAAAATCAAATTGATTTATTATTGAGAGAGTGGTATATGCATCCGAATGGACAAATACCAGCATATGAATGGAATTTCAACGATGTCAATCCTCCTGTTCATGCCTGGTCTGCATATAGAATTTATAAGATTGAAAGAAAGATGTATGGAATTGAAGATACTGATTTCTTAGAACGGGTGTTCCAAAAATTGATGATGAATTTTGCTTGGTGGGTTAATAGAAAGGATGCAAATGGAAACAATGTTTTTGAAGGTGGGTTCTTAGGGTTAGATAATATTGGTGTATTTAATAGATCTGAAGATTTACCTACTGGAGGTAGTTTAGAACAAGCTGATTCTACCGGTTGGATGGCATTCTTTGCATTACAAATGTTGAATATCGCATTGGAATTAGCAAAGACTAGACCGGTTTATGAAAATATCGCATCCAAGTTCTTTGAACATTTTATTCTTATTGCTGATGCCATGACTTTTAGAGGTGCAGATCAAGATGATGCTGGTTGTACCAAGAATTCACTTTGGGATGATAAAGACAAGTTTTACTATGATCAGATTCGTTATGGGGAAGACCATGCACAATCCTTACCAGTTAGATCATTAGTTGGTTTGATTCCATTATATGCTTCTTTAACCTTAGAACCAGAATTATTGGAGAGATTCCCATCGTTCAAGAAACGTTTAGATTGGTTCCTTGAACATAGAAAGGATATCGCAGCTAGAAACATCGCATCAATGGAATCGAGAGGTGTAGGAGAAAGATTATTGTTATCTTTGGTTTCCAAAGAGAGATTAGTGGCAATTTTGGAAAAGATGTTGGATGAAGATGAATTCTTATCTCCATATGGTATTAGATCATTATCTAAGTATCATAAGGATCATCCTTTTGAAATGGAAGTAAATGGCCAAAAGTTTAAAGTTGAATATTTACCAGGAGAATCAGATTCTGGTATGTTTGGAGGTAATTCTAATTGGAGAGGTCCAATTTGGTTCCCAACCAACTTTTTATTAGTTGATGCATTACAAAGATTCTATTTGTATTATGGTCCAGACTTGAAAGTTGAATGTCCTAAAGGTTCCGGTGATTTTTTGAATTTAGCTCAATGTGCTCAAGAAATCCAACATCGTTTGATTCATTTATTCCTTAGAGATGAAGATGGTAATCGTGCATGTAATGGAGACAATGATCTTGCCAATAAAGATCCTTACTTTAAGGACTATGTTCCATTCTATGAATATTTTGATGCTGACACGGGTAGAGGGTTAGGTGCATCGCATCAATGTGGTTGGACGGCAATTGTTTCGAAATGGATTCATGATAATGGTTCTTCCACTAAAATTCCAAGAACTCCACGTACCCCAATCAAAAGAAGAAAGTCGTCAGTTTATATACACGATACCGAAGATATTTCTTGTATTGACGAGGACAAGGTTATGCAATACTTCCTCAAATCAGGTAGTCCAACACCGGGTAATAAATTGGTTAGGAGAAAATCTGGAAAATCATTATTGAATTTGACTGTGCATGCTCTTGATTTGAATGAAGATGAAGGTAGTGTTCAAGCTGCTGCTGTTAGAGATTTAGCTGATTTAGATAAGGGCGTTCCTGTTGATGCAGAGAAGTTGAAGAATGAACTTGATGAAATCACCAAGACCCAATCTGCTGCTTCTATTGACTCGAATGACCATGGACACGATTTCATGGATCAAATAAGGTCAGCATTTGAAAATTACAAGATTAAAACACATGACTCGGAGGATGTTGCAGATGAATTTGAGACGAGAACTCATTATGGTTCTGGACATCCTTAGGAAGTATCTTTTCTATATTTCTTTGAATTTAAATTGTTTGCATTAATAGCTTTAAAATACAAAAAGATTCTTCTCTGATTATTAATAATGTAGTTAATTGCGGATTTCAATCACCGTTTTCACGTGCAAGTCAAATCTCACCTCCTTTTTTCGGAAAACTCGTGTACGACTTAGACAAAGGAATCCATTGCCACCCAACCGTCTACTTACTATCAATCAAACAACACATCCCTAATGTCTGAATCATTTGAGACTTATGAATCAGAGTTTCAGTTAGCTTTGCAAGAAGCCAAAACAAAGATCTCACAGATTAAATCTGTTGAAGACGCAGGTATGTCATTTGCTTTTTTTGCTTGATTGAGCTGTGTTTAAGATTTGGGATACTAACATGTATTTATAGAACAAAGGAAAACCGCTTTACGGGCAATTGAAGCTGCTTCTGATGAAGCCCTAGAAGTGCTTGACCAAATGAACATAGAAGTTCTAAACCTTCCATCAAATCAAAGGTCTTCATATAATTCCAAAATTCGCCAATACAAATCACAAATAGATGAAACTAAGAATAGATATAAACAATTGTTAGATTCCCAGGATAAGTATGAGTTGTTTGGTAATAGATATTCCGATCAAGAATTCGAGCCAGGAAGTTTACAAGACCAACAACGAAAACAATTATTGAGTAATAATTCATCCCTTGACAGATCATCTCAAAGATTACAAGACAGTCAAAGGATCGCATTGGAAACGGAAGCTATTGGTGGTAATATTCTTAATGACTTACGATCACAAAGAGAACAGATTTCTGGAGCTAGAAATACACTTCTGCAAGCTGATAATTATGTTGATAGATCGATCCAAACTTTAAAGTCTATGGGCAGAAGATTGACCGCTAATAAGTTTATAAGTTATGCCATCATTGCAGTATTGATCTTGTTGATCTTTTTAGTTCTTGCTAGCAAGTTCTCTTGAGAGATTGGCAGGAAGGGCGGTGTCCTTGACTATTTGTTGATATTCTCGTAGTTTCTTAGTTCTTTTTTTGTAGTCTAATTACAATACTTTCTAGAGTTACAACTGATAATTATCCGATCACTTTTGTAGTTGTGGTGGTAAAACCGGTATGGGTTGTTGGTAATCCCAAGGTTCCCATAGGGCTGATCTTTTGTCGGTACCTCTATTAATCTTACGTATTTACTTCTTTTCTTCGGGAGTAGCAAAATAAGCTGGAGATAAGACAGGTATTTCATCAGTTGTCCTGATATCATATTTGAATGTTCTTTCTTTGGGTGGTCGTGGTTCAGTAGCAAATAACTGTGGAAAATTGGCTAATAAATCAGATTCTAAATTCTTGCGTAGTTTATGTAGGTTACTCTCTTCTAATTCAAGATTGGCAATCGTAAACAGACGTCCCTCGATGTCTAAATGATCACCGTTTTCAGTCGTTTGGTATTTCCATTTTCTCAAAGTAGGTTTTCCAATAATGATCTTCTCTAGATTCGGTAAAACATAAAATGTCAATGTGCATCTGAATGGTTTTGGTAAATTTATCTTAGCAGCAAATGTAACTTTCTGGGTTCCTCTTAACGCTGATTTGGCAATAATAGGTTTCTTAAGTGCAAACTTCTTATATCCAGGATATAACCATAATAATTCTTCATCGATAAAGTTTGCCTCAGCACCAGAATCTAGTAAAATAGGACAAGGCATGTCATTAATATTGGTCGTTGCGATGCCTCGCCTTCGTACCCATCTCATACACATCATAATTGACATCTGAGTCCGTCGAAGATTCTTCATCACTCGAATCAACTTCTTCAAAACGATCATTAATCTCCATAATGTTGATTCCAGTTTCCCCTTCATCTTCTGATTCAGTATTTCCATCGACTTCTTCTTCATTTACTGGTTCAAAAACTTCAATCACGTTGATAGTTGTGCCGTCATCAGATTCTCTTCTGTAAGTCACCTTTTCAAATCTTGGAGTTTGTCCATCCCATTCTCCTTTGATTCTATAGTATCTGTTGTTGCTATGATAATAATATCCCTTGTTGAACTTTTGTTGACCATTTGGTTTGTTCTGGTATTTCTGATTCTTGAATGAGTGAGATTTCTTATTACCCTTTGAATATCCATGTTGATCTGTGGAATACCCTTGGTTCTGTTTGTAATACCGTTGGTTGTTGTGTGAGTTATCTCTCTGATCTCTCTTTGGATATCTTTTGGTTGGATAACGTTGGAGAGCATGGATGTCAAACAGTGACTGATTGATTGGTTCACCCGGGAAAGTTAAATGTCCAAACACTTGGAAAACATAAGTAAAGTAAAATGAAGGACTTGATAAACGTCTGAGATTCTCTTTCTCAGGTGCTAATAACGCTGGGAAATCACGACGAAGTGCTCCCTTAACTTTCTCTTTCAATGTAACCATCTTATTATGGTGATCCATAATTGACATGAACAAGATTCTCATTTGATTAAGATAATCGTTCACAGTTTGACCTGGTTGTGGTTCATAAAGAAGGAATTTGTTGAAGTTATAAGTTTCATCGCCTTCTAAGTCTGAATGTTGTACTAAGATGTTAGCACATTCAATCCATGATAATTCCCTTGGCTGGATCATAGCAGTTGAACTATAAATTGGAGCAAAATTATCAGCAAAATACCAGAACAAACCAAATGGTCAACAAAAGTTCAACAAGGGATATTATTATCATAGCAACAACAGATACTATAGAATCAAAGGAGAATGGGATGGACAAACTCCAAGATTTGAAAAGTTGAAATCTGACTTCGGACAATGGAAAGGGCCGGGCCGTGCGCACAAAAGCAATAAAAAAAAAATTAGTGAAGAATTTCTTCATCATCTTGAAAGAAGAGTCAAAAAAGAGCAACAACAAGTCTTCTAGAGCGAAAGGACAGTTGGTACTTTTTAGATTAGCTTATAGAATTGTTATTATCATAGACAGGGTAAAGAATGTTCAGGAATTTAATACAAATTACCAATAGGTTTCCGAAGAAGTTGATGATTTCTCAATCTTTGACTCATCGAGCAAACCCTTTATCAAAGACACTTGTCTCCCATTTCCACCAAACAGCTTTCAGAGCTCATGGGCATATTCATAAACCCAAACCAGGTGAAGAACTTCATATAACATTCATAACCAAAGATGGAGAACAGTTTACATATGAAGTCGCAGAAGGTGATAATATATTAGATATTGCCCAAGCTCATAATTTGGATATGGAAGGTGCTTGTGGAGGATCTTGTGCTTGTTCTACTTGTCATGTTATTGTTGATCCAGAATTTTATGATGAAATACCGGAACCTGATGATGATGAAAATGATATGTTGGATTTAGCATTTGGTTTAACTGAAACCTCAAGATTGGGTTGTCAAGTTAAGATGACTAAAGAATTGGATGGAATTAGAGTTGCCTTACCTGCTATGACTCGTAATTTACAAAACAAGGATTTTAAGTAGTTTTGGCCTGTCAATACTTGTATATAGTGTGATAGAATAAAAGAAGTAATTTATTTGCAATCTGAATATGGAACAGCATATGTTGCTGACAAATCACAGTCTCCCCGGAGATAATGTAATGCTTTCGAAGAGAAGCTGTTGATTCAAAGAAATTTACAACAAGACATCCTGTATTTGGCAACATCTGCGTGTCAATGCAGTCTGCTTGGTAGATACACGTCATATTTGGCATTCGGCTTTAGCAGAATGCCCAAAATCGCGTTGCCCAGTGATTAAAGCTCTTTACCGTCTTGTTTACTATTTCATGTACAGTACAACAACAGAGAATTCATTGGGTCCTATTAATACTTCTAATTTCGGTCGCTATAGAACAGAAAATGTAATTAATCTATTTATAACTATTCATGAATTGGAACATCAACTCTTTTAGTAGGGCAATATCTACCTTCAATAATATTACTAGCAATATCATACCCAAACCTATCTCTTTCTCCCGTATAACCCACAAATAAACACTTTAGACTGGAAGGAAATTCACCTACTGTCTTCTCTATATCATCAGCCTTGATTCTATTATCTGTAATATCAATTTCAATAAGTTTATTATGAAACGTCAAGTCTCTATCATGTCCTATCATAACAGGGGTTAAATTCGTCAATTTATTCAGACATAAGTTAATGCTTCGAAGTTCGGTAATTGAATTCTTTGGAAATGCAACATTTAAGATCCTAATATTGTTAAATGATAAATCTAGACTTCGTAAGCTGATTGAATTGAATTGATAAACAAATCTTTCAAATTTATTCGAAGAAAGGATTAATGTTTGTAAATTTTCGAGATTATTGAATACGTTAGGATTAACGGTGGAAATCTTATTACCGGCAAGATTAATCGTTTCTACCGATGGCGGGAATTTAATATCAAATTTCGATAGTTCATTGTGGGATAAACAAATATATCTCAATCTTGACCCTGATTCCCATGAAATGTTCTTCATAGTGGATATCTCACAAGCACTTAAACTTAATTCAAGAATTGATGCTGGGAATTCGATATTTGATATATTTTTCATTATACAATAATCAAAATTTAATATTCTTAAATTATTGGGTAAATTAATCTCTTGAATGTTTGATAATAACGTATAATTCAAATAAAGGATTTCGATATTCAATTCTTTTCCCGAACTGTTCTTCGATAGGTCCAATGGACCCGATAATTTATTTTCCGTCAAATGAACTGTCTTTAACCCCGGCGGAAAACTTGGTCGATGGACATGTTTAATCAAATTTGAACCAATTCCCAAATTGGAAAGATTTTCAGGGAAACGGACATTTTCAATTGAAGATATTTGATTGACTTCCAAAGATAACTCCACGATTGAATCGGGAAATATGATCTTTGTCAAATGTGATCTTACGTGAGTATTCGATAATTTCAAATTCTTTAACTTGTTAAATTTTTCAAATTTTGGAATATACAAATCCCAATCAATTGGATTATCGGCAATATTTAAATGTTCTAAAAGTTCAGGTAGGTTTTTATCAATGTTAGATAAATCAGCTAGATGGTTATTACTAATATCTAATTTTTTCAAAGTTATTGGAAAATGACATTCATTTATGATTCTTGAGTGTTGAGTACCCTTGATTGTAAGGTCGGTTAATTTGAATGATGAGAAATCAATACTTCTATTCAATCCAATAATTGCAAATCTATTTAATTGTTGCATTTTTTGGAAATTCTCTGGTATATCAAATAATATTATATCCAAATCCATCACACGACTTTCGGCTCCCCATAAATAATCAACACTCAATTCCTTTAGATTATTTGATAAATTTTGTTCAATTAATGGTCTGATATATTGAAAATCAGTACGATCACCTACTCTGGTTAAATCGAGTGATTCTAGATCTTGAGGAATTCCATAATTAATAGACTTTTCTTTAATTACACAACTACCTAACTTTAATCGTTGTAAAGAATGCGGCACAGATTTATGCAAGTATACAGGATGATTATTATTCCAACCAAACAGATTTGGATGTATTGTCAAAGTCTTCATATCAGTGGCAAATTGAAAGCTTTGTCCAAATTTAACGTTACTATCTTCAAACCAAATATTTCGTAATTTTGGAAAACGGGCAATATGAAATGTGAAGCTTCCACTATAGTTATAGACTGTAATTGATTCAATCCCTTGACCCAAATGATCTGCTAAAACGTCAAAGATATAATTTAAACTTAAGTTGTATAACAATCCACGATTGAATTCAATTTCGATATTAAAACGCATTTTTGAATCTACACTGTTGTTTATCAGGGTAATGGTCAGTAAAAATTCATCAATATCTTTCAATAACCAAATATAGAAACTAATTGTAATTGATGATTGAAGATGCTCTTCTATGCAATAGTCAATTATATTAAAAAGGGAAGATATTCGAGGAAGGAATTGTAAGGAGTTCTTATCAATATAAGTTGGAGTTCGACAATACATATGTAAGAATGATGGCTGAGTAATTCTATTATTGTAGGAAATATTCGTGTTGCAAATTAATTGATTCATGGCTGCCTTTATATTTAAATTCTGAGATAAGAATTGATTATGTTCTATCAATTGGATCAATCCTTCTAATTTGACATATTCAAGTATTTTCTCTATAACCTCTACTGGTAAAGAGTCTAGCATCATTTTGTATGGCAAGGACATCGTTCTATATTATATTGTATTGAGGTTCGATAGATGCCAATGAAGTAAAAGTGACTCTTCCAGGGGGGACCTTATTTTATTGAAGGGGGGTGGGGAGGTCAGTGTCAATTTATCTGAATGATTTTTGACGATAGATTGTTAATATTGTGTTATTTCTTTGGAAGCATTGTTAGATAGCAATTGAATTCAGGGAGAACTTCTCGGAAGAACTAAACTTTTCAGTACACACCAACAAATTTTCCCGTGCGAATAAACTTTAGTTGATCCGTTCTAGTACAGTTCTTCCGGTGCAAAATACAGAACGACGAAAGCCTTACCAGAAAAATATCTCTGGATTCCCTTCATTCTTGTGTCCTATAAATCATTGCTGACAATACTTGACATCGTAAGGTCTATTTCCGTTTGAATATCACTCCGAAATGCATATGGAAATTCGTATGACTTGGCGTTAATAACCAATTTCTTGGTGCTTCTTCATGGATGATACTATCCCTTTCCCATATAAGAGCTGATGTTACTAGTGTCACTTGTGTCAGGTAGTACTTGTTGGGAATATACCGAAGAGCAGGGAGATAGCCAAACATAGGATACAACAGTGTTGTTCTATTCTGATATTTCGTACTATTCGAATAAATTTTTTGTCAGATTTTCCCGGGTCGCTTCATGGGAATCCCAAAAAGTTCCTGTTTTCTCAATTGGTTCATAAAGAAACCTCGTATGTCGGAATAAATGGAATAATTCTTGTGACTAATTCGGAATTCTGGAGATACCGCAACTGACAACAAAAACAAATTGTGGGGTAAAACAAAGCTGCTTTGGGGGGAAACTTCGAATCGAGTCATGCGAGGTTTACAAGCAAACTTCTTCTCTCGAGGCAAAACATCAACAAACACGGTTAAAAGTTTAAACAAAAAATATGTGTCATCATTATAGCAAGTCATTCATTCTATAAGTTGGTTAAGAATTACGTTAGGTATGGAAAGAAAGGAACAATGGGCTATGCTATGTGCAGTCATGTTTTCATTGTTCTTGCTTTTTTCTTCCACAGTTGTAGAATTATTTTTTTTAGTAAGAGTGAGTCTCGAACGTTGATCATCACGTACTGACCCACGCGGTTATCATTTAAATTGCCCCTCCATTATATTTAAATACTCCTACAAGTACTTACTAATCTTCCAAGAACCAAACAGTACTTACCTCACAAAAATTGTCACCTTTACAACTTCCACTCCTATATTTTATTTAAAGAGTTTTTCACAATTCAAATATTGAAACATCCCTTTGTTAATTATATTTATTTATATATAAAATCTCGGTTAGATAACGTAAATCTTTATTTTTTTGTTTTGAGGGTTTAGCCAAATTGATAAGAAAATCTTTACAATTGACACATTCTACACAGCAATTTAAATTACACACATACACACAATTACACACTTGTTGCTAGTAGCAAATCTTTATTGATTCACACACTACATCACTTGACATAAATAAATATCTATCCAAGTACACGTACAATTTACAAAAGAGTTTACAATCATTTATTGCAGACTCTAAATGACAGAACTCCTGATTAACGATACTGTTAGATTAAACAAACTGTATGTATATAAATAAAACCAAAAAATGGATCAAACCACAAAACTAATACTAACATATCATCTATAGTCATACGAATCCTAAACGAGGACATCGATTGGGGACAGCTTCGGCAACATGGAAGAAAATTAAATCGGCAACTTCAGGTGTTGCAAATTATCAATCAACCCCATCAAATGGAACCAATGGGTCCGCCAGTAACTCAGATGAAGAAACAACAGAAATTGATGTTGAGGCTATAATTGAAAATGGTCCTTCCGGAGAATTACTTATATTATTCCCTAATGAACGAAAATTGGAAATTTGGGATTGGTCGTCACCTAGTAATGATTGTTCAAGTGATGGAGATACTTTATTCTTACAAAATCAAATTAATATCAATTTAGAAATCACAACAGAAATCAATGTCTTTAAACTATATCAGAAATCTCAGGATGAATATCACGTACTCATAATATGTACTGATGGAATTGATTATTTTTTGCAGTCTCATTCATTCACCATACATAATAGTGTGTCAAAAGCTAATCTGTCATGTATGCTTAATAAATTCAACCAAGATACACTAGAATTCACAATCAAATCAAGCTCAAAGTTTATTTGTGTAGGGAATAATCAAGGATTCCTCTCACTTTTTGAATTTAATCAGGAGACAAAGGAAATAATACCGGCAAATGATGGTATGAAACTCGCAAATATTTGGAAAAGACTGTGTAATCCCATAATATCAAACCCTTCATTCCAAGGAAAAGTTTCCGATAATGAATTAATGCTTCGAACTAGCGTTAACGGGGATCTGGTACCGATATTTGATATCGTTGATAATTGGCTTGTTTATTCTCCTACAAAATTTGAATATAGACATCTAAAAGCAAGTAATGATAGCTCGATTACTCGAAAAGAGATCCCTCAATCTAGTTTTGATCCAATTGTTTCCAATTATAGTAGTAATGGGGAGACAGCAAAATTGAAGAATTCAATGTTCACACCTATGAAATTACCAATGTCAAAACCATTATTAGCAAAAGTATTTTCATCCCTATCTAATACCGCATTAGATGGGTTGTTTAAATTATCAGAAGTATCATCAGCAAAATTTAAAGCCTATATGGGAAACAACACCAATTCATCTAATAAAAATGTCGAACCAGCATCAATTAATTCAATTAGTAAATCAATTGGGAAATTATTATATTCAACTGCTTCAACCACAGCAACTAGTTTACAAAATAGTACTAAGAATTTAAAACCAAATAATAATCAAATATTATGTATTCTCGACCTTGGAAATGATAAAGTAATGGGAACATTCAAACCACCAGGAGGTGTTTCTCAAGTCTCCCTATCGCCTTATGACTTACAATTGGTTCATGCAAACGCAAGAGGGGATTCTTTATATATGTGGGATTTATATCGATTACCGGTTGAAATTGAAGTTATAGGTAAATTCATCCGAGGGAAAACTTCAGGAATTATAGAAGAAATATTTTGGTTTGTAAATAATTATGATTCAAAACAAAATGAAGGTGATATATTTGGAAGTAATTCTGGTTTTGGCGTGATTACAAAATCAACTGGTTCTGTTCATTGGTATAATATAAACTATTTATCAGGTAGTCTTAATAATAATCATCCTAATAGTTTTAGAAAGAAGACAACCAAACAAACAACAGCGGTGGCGCCGGGGAAATTTATGGATTCTTGGATATTATCATCGTTTAAAGCAAAACAATTTGCAGCAATTCCTAGTGACTTGAGAAAAGAAAATCTAAATCAATTGGCTATTATCGATAACAACAATTATTTGAAATTGATAAGTCCTTTAAATGGACAACATTTCTATCGCTTTGAATTACCCAATTGTCCAGTTTCTTCATCTTGTGTACCACTCTTGGACGAGGATATACAAATGAATGGTGATTATGATTTGTTCCAACAACCCCCGGGTTCAAAATCAGTCACTCCATTATCACAAGCTGAAATCCAAACTTGTTCACCATTCCTAAATTTGATCAACAATAATCGGATAGAATTCGCATTATTGGAACAAGATTATGAAACGTTTGGAAATGAATTTGGAAATCAAATCCCGGAAACAATTATTAAGTTCAGTGAAAATGAACAACCCAATTATAATTCAATAAAATCTAAAGAAGTATTAAAATTGAAAGAAAGTGATCTTCCTTCATTTGGGAAATTATATATTGATCAAGATGAAGAAAGTGATGATTGTAAAGATTAGGGTTTGCGTATAAACCGTTAAGGGGCTTTAAGGGGTTTTTTCTATTGATTATTTTATTTTTTCTTAGCCAAAAGAAAGAAAGATGAAAAAGTTAACTATGATGATTTTAACAAGCTATAGAAACGATTAACTGATCAGGTATCAGGAGAATCAAAGGGTGGGTCATGTTGAATTAAACTAGAGAGATTAGATATTACTACTGCTTGTTTTTCTTTATTAATATATATTTATATATATGTGCACAAGTTTATATATACTAAGAATCAACCTAAAATAACGGGACACGTAATGAATAATAAAACACGAAAAAAATCACTTTAAAAAGTTATAATACAATGACGTCAAACATTCTTGCAACTTAAAAATTGCAGGCGTTGGTAGAGAATAACTCATGTATTCTAAATCAATTAGAATTCTTAAGCAATCTCTCTCGAGGAGGAAATGTGACAGGGTTGGGGTGGGAATAAAATGTGACGTTTCTCTAATGCTAGCGGGAACCTAGCAACAAACTCAACTAAAAGGATCTTTAAAATATCAATCTAATTAATTCTAAAACGGCTCCACCACATACTAAGAACAACAAAACAAATAACCATGTCTTAGAAACTGGGAATTCCCATTTGTTATCTTCTTTCTTTGGTTTACCCCATTGTTTAACATTCTTATTCTCAAATTTGGCATTGGCTGCTCTTTGTCTTGGTGTTTGTACTGCCTAAAAGAGGTGTTAGTACTCTGGGAATGTCGCAATTAGATATCGTCTAGATGTGAAGTACTTACCATTGTATATAGATATGTGTGTAATGTATGTGTTGTGTATGAAAAGAAAGTGATTAAGTTTATGAAATCAAAGTTTTGGATTCTTTTTTTTATTTGATTCTTTTTAATTAAGGGAAATTGAAGATGGAGACACGTCAGAAAAAAAAATTATTGTAATGACAAACGATATATGCAGGTACTTTCAATTACACGTTAAAGCTTAGATATTATTGCTGCAACACAACATTTTAATACTAACTACATGATACGTGTCTAGTTATCAAAGTTCCAAACCAGTATTGTACTGAAAGAATTTGTCTAGTGATAGGAATATAGAATAATCAAGGAGTCATACCTATGACACGTCTAGGCTAGGTGGTGATAGGGTTAATTACCACCAATTCCATTCATTATCCCAGCTTTCTCAAAGATATAACACTATCTGAGTATAGCTTAGGACCTGAATAAGCCTTTGATGATAAAACAATAGAAAGACTTCGTAACCATATGTTGCAACAAAGAAAAAGGACACCACACGAGAAAAATGATTATTATGGCCAAAAAAACTTTTGCATCCAAATTATCAATCAAAAACAAGACACAATTATCAACCACAAAATAATGCATATTCCTTCTCTCAACCTTCTATATTATTCTTTGACCATTCAAGTTCCCAACCAATATCAAAAATTGCAAAAAAATAGCGCCGCTCGGTTTCGATCCGAGGACATCAGGGTTATGAGCCCTGCGCGCTTCCACTGCGCCACGGCGCTTGCCATATAAAATTTTATTGATGCTCACTTTTATATCATATGTAATTTGGCGCTACCACGAAATGATTAAATTGGGATATAACCATTACTTGCTGGATCTGAAAGAACCTTTCAGTTAGTTAAATATTTTTGGGATGGGCCATAGAATACAGCCCAATGAGAATATTTCAGATTAAATGAGCGGTTTGGAGTTTATTGTCCCTTGAATTCTGCCATTGATTCCTCTTTATTGGTCGGAATCCGTAGCCTATCGTTTTCATGATACCATCACTAAAGAGTATGCTTTCATTTTAAAGACAATTGAGGCAGGGTTGTCATAGTTGTTTTGAAAAATATTGTGTGTTGAATTTTTCCTTGGAATGAATGAGAATATCGCGAGCTGTAACAAGGGTCAAAACATTAGATTCTTTTTTTTACATATACAATCATGAACAAATCAACTTTCGAAAGCTTCTCGATGGGTTGTATAAGGTATATTTAGAATAGAGAAGATTTAATGGCATGTACTGTGGCATTTAGAAAAGGACATAGTTTCTTAAATGAAAATTTAAGAATCAAAAAAAAAATTCTAATTTTTCGCAGCAATTTGACAACAAATTGCAACCAATATTTGATTCTCACATATGGCTATGGAATAGCCAATTGCACAGTACACCCATAACGGTTTTTTTGGACCACCTAAAGACAAGAAAGTCTTCCCTCTAGACCTAATCAAGGAGGAGTATATATTTCGCTTACATAGTTTTATAGAGAAAAATATATGTTTTTAAGAAAAAAAAAATCTGAATACAACTACGCTTTCAATTTGGTTCGAATTCTCTCCAAGCAAACCCAGCTTCTTTGTAAATAAAGAGGAGATCCAAAGGTTGACTGATGGTCATGTATTAACTGAAAAAGTAATGCCTATTGAGAATTTTATTCAAGTAGGCTGAATTTTCCCATTCCATCTTCTGAAGATGACGGGATCGTAGAATATCATTTGAACTACTAAAAACAAATAAATAAATGGAATATTTTCAAAATCCATATATTACTAGACCCTCTTGTTTCCCGACCTCGTATTTTTAATTGAAAGGAATTTGCGGATTTCGAAGAATTACGCAAAACTCCAATCCATTGGAACACGTCCCTATATTCTCACCGTCGTCACATTCTACCAGGCTTATTTCTTTTAGAAGAAAAACATTTTATAGGCTGTAATGTTCATTGTATAGAGAGATTTATTTATCTCGAATGAGAGGTTTAATAAAAATTGTTGCAACTTTTTGTTTTAGTTAAGGCAAAATTTTGCAGCCAATTTTTCCTCTGCACTTGGTTGCCCAAAAGTTGCTGCAACCTTTTACAAACCTAATATCCAGCTTTTCAAAAGGAAATGGAAGTCAAGACCGGTCAGCATTGACTTACAGCTATTAGGTATAGGTTTAACAACTTTCAATGAAAAGTTCTTTCCCCCCCAGAATTTTATTCCGTATGAGACCATACTAGCCTCTCCAATGCTGAGAATTTAATGTAAATAAATTTCAAATTGCCACAGGACTTCCGGAAAGAGTTATAGATTAGATCTTAGATAGCCGAAACCAGTCTTCAGTTAGATAAATTTCCTCAATCAGGTATAGTATGCAAAATGAAATTCTGCAATTGGTACAACAAATCACTACCGCGGATATAAAGTGATCTCTTTCAGAAAGTAAAATCCCTTTTGCCACCCTTCAAACCAACACTACTTAGCAATAGACGTGAGCTGCTAAGGGTCATTACTAGGATCTATCAGGTTGATTTACCATTCTTTTAGAAAGAGTTGCTTCCCAAGTGCCAAATTTGCGTTTTATAAGAAACGTTTCTTTAATTGTCACATGCAAATTCTGGGGTAAATGCAAACACAAGAAATAATTGCAAAATTTCATAAAATGCTTGTTTATTAATTAGAGTTTTTTCAATTCGGCACATTTCTATCCAAAATCTTCAAATGACAGGATGGGGAAGTCTTTACACAAAACGGTGAATATCTTACTTAATCTCGAATTATCAGAGGATAATCAGTGCTGTCAGATATGTGGCCATTTCTAACTGATGGCAAAACATTAAGACCGCGTACATTTGTAACTGGAAGATCGAAGATGATAGCAAACAATAGAAGTAGGGGAAGATACACATAATGGATTCGTATATTGGTTTGCCCCACTTAATAGATAGACAGAGATCAAAATTTCTGAAATCCCATCTCATCCTCATACTCCTCCACATCCTCCCCCACATAAAAGAATTTATTTGCAATTGTTACACAAAATCAATTTAACGGAAATATTTTCATATGAAATTTTTTTTTCCATCGCAAAGATTACTAAGAGCAATTAATATGGAGTTTGTACTGGAGATAATGGAAATCACTGGGTTTCTGTCTATCTCTCTCTAAGACACCGAGTAAAGAAATTTATCCATATTTATCCCTTGTTAGTAATATTTTACAGATGCAATTACTTAATCCTTTATTTATCCATTTTTCCGTAAACCATACTTTCTTTCTCGGTTCTTAACCAAAAGAGATAAAGAATGTGCCCCACGCTTTAAAATAAACTTTAAATCACGATAATAAAAAGATAGAACTAAAACTATAGAGTTATTAAATATTTCACATAATAAAATCATCACAGGATAAGGGAATGTCATAGCAAATATCATCAAGATCTATCAGATCGTGTACGGTGAAACACCGGCACTTACTGAAAGTTAAACTTTGTGAAATTAATTACTGCACTTATCGCAATAATATTTCCACTTTATTAATTTTAATGGAAAAATAAAAATAAATTTTTTTTACAGTGGGAAATTTTTGACCGAGGGGTAATAAATTATTTATTCATTCCGTTCCGTTCAAGTATAAATATTAATCATCTTGACTTCATATTANTACAGTGGGAAATTTTTGACCGAGGGGTAATAAATTATTTATTCATTCCGTTCCGTTCAAGTATAAATATTAATCATCTTGACTTCATATTAAATATATTTTACTTACTTCCACTTTCACTCTCTTTCTGCTACTACTACTATTAGTTTCCTTTTAGATATCACTAACACCAACACACCATGGCACCTTTATTTAAAGAAACACCTCAACATATTTTAAAAACTATTGATCTGCAATTACCAGTTGATCCATCTAAAATTCATGATGCAGTTGAAGTACCAAATTCTCAAGACCCAGGATATTCTTCAATCTATAGAAATGCTGTATGTCCAGATGGATTAATCGATACTCCATATTCTTCTTTAAATACATTATATGAAGTATTTGAAAATACTATCCCCAATCATGGTCATAAAAATTCATTTGGTAAAAGAAAGAAGAACCCAGATGGTACATTTGGTGAATATGAATGGGAAACTTACAAGACAACTCAAACTAGAAGAAATAACTTTGGTTCCGGTATTTTCTTCATATTAGAAAATAATCCTTATAGAACTAATTCTGAAGCTCATAAGAAATTATTTTATAATCCAAATAAGAAAGATGGTGAATCATTTGTTCTTTGTATCTTTTCTCATAATCGTCCAGAATGGGCTTTAACCGATTTAACTTCCGTTGCTTATTCCATTACCAACACCGCTTTATATGATACTTTAGGCCCCAATGCAAGTAAATATATCTTAAACTTAACTGAATCTCCAATTGTTGTTTGTGGTAAGGACAAAATTAAAGGATTAATTGAATTGAAAAAGAACCACCCTCAAGATTTAATTAATTTGATTACTTTGGTCTCAATGGATGATTTAGATGTTTTTGATCAAGAATTAAAAGAATTCGCTCATGAAAATAACATTAGTTTATTCGATATGAAACAAGTTGAAAGATTAGGTGCTATTAATCCATTACCACCAATTCCACCAAAACCAGATACTGTCTTCACCATTTCTTTCACTTCAGGTACTAGTGGTGCTCATCCAAAGGGGGTTGTTTTAACTAACGCAAATGCAGTCTGTGGTGTTACTTTCATGTATGCTAGTAATCGTGTTAATAAAAATCCAAGATTTTATTCATTTTTACCATTGGCTCATATTTATGAAAGAGCCACTATTCAATTCGGTCTTGCTATTGGTGCTGAAATTGGATTCCCACAAGGTCCATCTCCTTTGACTCTTTTAGATGATGTTAAGGCTTTACAACCAACTTTTTTGGCTTTAGTTCCTCGTGTTTATACGAAATTGGAAGCTGCAATTAAAGCTCAAACCATTAAGAATGATGCAAAACCTTGGTTAAGAGATTTATTCACTAAAGCAATCAATAAGAAATTAGAATTACAATCTCAAATCGATCACGAAAATCCTTCTCATTTAGTATTTGATCGTGTATGTGGATTGTTAAGAAAAAAAATCGGTATGGGTGCTGTTGAATATGTCTGTACTGGTTCTGCCCCAATTTCTCCTGAAACTATCAAATTCTTGAAAGCTTCTTTGAATATCGGGATGTGTCAAGGTTATGGATTAACTGAATCATTTGCTGGGATTTGTACATCCAGTAAATTCGAAAAAGATCCAGGATCATGTGGTGCTATTAGTGTGACTACCGAAGTTAGATTAAGAGATATTCCAGAAATGAATTATACTAGTGAAGATGAAGGTGGTCCTCGTGGGGAATTATTATTAAGAGGTCCACAAATCTTTAAAGAATATTACAAAAACCCAGAAGAAACCGCCAAGGCAATTGATGAAGATGGTTGGTTCCATACTGGTGATGTAGCCCGTATCAATACTAATTATGGTAATCGATTATATATCATTGATAGGGTAAAGAATTTCTTTAAATTGGCCCAAGGGGAATATGTTACTCCTGAAAGAATTGAAAATGCTTATTTATCCCAATTCCCTTTCATTCAACAATTATTTTGTCATGGTGATTCATTACAAACTTATTTAGTTGGTATTGTTGGATTAGATCCAGTTACTATTGGTACTTATCTTTTACAAAGATTTAATGATAAGATTGAAAAATTGGAAGATATTGTTGAATTCTTTAGAAATCCAAAACATAAGAAGATTTTATTACAAGATATGAATCAAGCTATTCAAGGTCAATTACAAGGGTTTGAAAAGATTCATAATATTGATGTTTCTTTTGAACCTTTAACTCTTGATAGAGGGGTTATTACTCCAACTATGAAGATTAGAAGACCTATTTGTGTTCAATATTTCAAGGATACTTTAACTGGATTATATGAAGAAGGTTCAATTATTAGAAATGAAAACTTGTAGTTGAGGTGTTTGTAGGTTAGATAAATTAGTTTATTGTAATGTCTTATTAAATGATTGTTTTTAAAGTGCATAGTTTATATAATTATATGTAGAGGCTTATACATACTTGTAAGGGTTCATGATACCATTTGGATCATAATGATTTTTAATTTCCTTAATCATCTTAATTTCAATATCAGATTTAGAATATCCAATATAATTCTTCTTTTGGAATCCTAAACCATGTTCAGCCGAAATCGATCCATGTTTACTTTGAATCCATTCATAAACAAATGGTTCTAAAACATTTTCAATATCACGAGAATATTCACGTACACTAACATTCAAATGCAAATTCCCATCACCAACATGTCCATATCCAACAGCAGCAACCACGGGTTTAGTTTCATCTTCCAAACTAGCAATACCAGCTTCGGCCAATCTTTCATTAGCAGCTTCAACTAATCCATAAAGATCAGCCAATGGGATTGAAACATCATATTTGTAAACACCACCAAGGGCAGCAGTTGCTTCAGGAACAGATTCTCTCCAAGTCCAAAGTGATTGAAGTTGAGTTTCATCTTGAGCAATGATCCCATCATCAACCAATCCATTCTCCATAGCTCCACCCAAGAAAGTTTCCAATTTCTCATCATCATGTTCTTTATTAGACCCTGAGGTTTCAATCAAGATATAAAATGGATATTCTCCACTTTCAATCGGATGATCTAATTTCAAATGTTGCGCAGTTAATTTTTGACAAGTTCCATCCATGAATTCAAATGCCGATAAGATTTCCGATAATTCCTTCCTCGCTTCCACAAACACTTTCTGGACCGCTTCATAAGACGATACCGCCAAAAATGCCACATTTTGAGCTTGGGGTCTAGAAGGACACAATATCGAAACACCAGTAATTATCCCCAAAGTCCCTTCAGACCCAATAAACAATTGTTTTAAATCATACCCAGTGTTATCTTTACGTAAAGCATTCATGGAATTATAAATAGTCCCATCAGGCATGACCGCTTCCAAACCCAATACGGTCCCATGTAAGGAACCATACCTCAACAATCTCAATCCCCCGGCATTACATGAAACAATCCCCCCGACATGACAGGACCCCTTGGCACCTAAATCCAATGGGAAGATATATCCCTCCTTCGCCAAGAATTGATCGGCATTTTCCAATATGACCCCAGCATCAAGTTTAAGGATCCCACTCACGGAATCAAATGATCTAATCTTGTTCATGGACGACATACATATAATAATCTCATCAAAGATCGGATTTGAACCTCCGACAAGTCCAGTATTCCCACCTTGCGGGACCACGGCTAAGTTATTCTCATTACAATATTTTAAGATTGCCGAAACTTGGGAGACGGTTTTTGGTTTTATGACTAATTTCGATTGTCCGCGATATTTTCTCATCCAATCTTCATTATAGAATAATAAATCATCTTCATTGGTGATAAGGCCTTGTTCTGTGACGATACCTTTGAAGAATTCGAGATCTTGGGGTTCTAATTGTTTATATTTTGGATCACGGTGGATTTTATGGGAATAGGTGTCAGCTGTGAATGGCACGGTTTTGGTTGAATAGGAAGCGGTTGGAATTAGCACGAGATTTCTGGTAGTGATAGTTCTAGAAGCTGCTATTCTTCTACTGAGAAGAGCGGCTGATTGACGTAACACACGAATACTACTACGTTGCATTATTACCTTTCAAAGTATGTCTTTAATGTCTTCGAAGAAGGAAGGAGTGTGTGTCAAGTGAGGGATTGAAAATTAATTTTTCAAATTTAAAATGAGTCGCAATTGATTAGCAGAAGTCAAAATAAAATCTTTTTTTTTCCCGGTAATCTTTTTACAGTTTTAATTTCTTTACAGTTTATATTTCAAGGTCGTGTAAATGGTGATTAAAAAAATAATCTATATCACGTGCCAGAAAAAGTGTCTCCTTTTTTTATTGTCTTCATTTTATTTTCATTTTTAAAGTTTTTCGGTCCATCGAAACCAACTTTAAAAAGGATCACACTACTTATTCCCCTTAGAACAAGAATAAGAAGGAGAAGTCAATGAAGATTTGATTCGAATATCACAAAACACATATATGTATATTAAACTAACATAATGTACTCGTTATCAAAAGTAATTATACCATTAATATTTATAATAAATATTGTAGTTGGTTTACAATTTCCATTTAATTTAGATTCATTACTTAATCATAATTTAGCTGATGGTCATTTACATTATTCAACATTAAATCCAGAAGATTATCCAATAGATTTATTAAAATATAAAGATGATTATGTAATTAGAGTGAATTATAACAATCACAAAGAATTACGAGAGTTTTTTATAAAGAGTAAAGATGAATCGATTAATGATACCAAGATAAATTTCAATAAATGGGCTCGGAATAATCATTTAAATCAAATTGATATACAAATTAATGAAGAGAATCTTGTTAAATTAATTGAAAAATTCCCAACGATTGAATATGAAATTATAATTAAGGATTTAGCACAAAAAGTCTATGAAACATTCCCACAAGACTACAAGAAACCAGCAACATCAATAAAGAATTCGAAATATCAATATCAATCCACGGAAGATGTCATCAAAGCAACTAAATTAAACATCTTTTCCGAATTATTCTTTAAAGATTATCGTCCTTTGGAAACAATCGATGCTTGGTTAGAATTAATCCAATCATCATTCCCCGATATAATTCAAATTGAACAAATTGGTCAAACTTATGAACATAGAAGTTATGACGTTGTCCATTTCTCCGTGCCCAATAAAGACATCGAACATGGAGAAAGAAGAACCATTGTCATAACCGGTGGAGTCCACGCCCGGGAATGGATCTCCGTCTCATCAGTATTATATTCCATCTATGAATTATTACAATTCTATTCCATAAATCCCACATCAAAAATCTTCAAAGAATTAGATTTCTTATTCATCCCCAATGCCAACCCGGATGGATATGAATATACTTGGAAAACCGACCGACTTTGGCGGAAAAACCGTCAAGAAACCACCCACCCTCGTTGTTTCGGAATCGACATTGATCATTCTTATGACTACCATTGGACCCGGTCAACCGATTGGGCCTGTGGAGAAGAATATAGTGGCGAAGTCCCCTTTGAAGCCATCGAATCAAGAATTTGGGAAGAATATTTAAATAACACTAATGAAAATCATAAAATATGGGGATATATCGATTTACATTCATATTCCCAAGAAGTCCTCTATCCTTATGCATATTCATGTAATCAACAACCTCGAGATGAAGAAAATTTGATTGAATTAGCCTATGGGATATCAAAAGCGATAAGAATCCAACTGGGGGTGAATTATAATGTATTACCGGCTTGTCTTGATAAAGATGCCGATATGATGCCTGATTTGGGAGCGGGGTCGGCGTTGGATTATATGTATCATAATCGGGCTTATTGGGCTTATCAATTGAAATTGAGGGATAGTGGAAGTCATGGGTTTTTGTTGCCTCCGAAATATATTGAACCGGTTGGTAGAGAAATTTTTGCTGGGTTCAAATATTTTTGTTATTTTATCTTGAGTGATGAGAGATAGCTATGTCTTTGATTTTGTATTTATGTATATTGAACAATAAGTTAATAATCTAATTGTGAACTCTGTATTTAACTCTTCTCTCTATTAATCTGTTAACTGAATTATTTTTGTGGCTTTCGGGGCATTAAATTTATTTTTAGGGGCTTTGGAAGATCTAAATATTTTTTTTTTTTTCACAATCTTCAACATGATCTCAAGACCAACGATTCCTTTTCAGGACATAGCAGGTTATACATAAAACAATGAGAGTCGTTATCCAGAAAGTAAGAAGTGCTTCAGTAACCGTTGAAGAAAAAGTAATATCCTCGTATGTACAATATTAACTTAATATCTTATCGAACCAACTTCATCTACTAACAACAAGTCTTTCAAGAATCGGTAAAGGATTAATGATCCTAGTTGGAATTTCCACAAAAGATACAATGGAAGATGTAAACCGACTCTCCAAAAAAATCCTATCACTTCGAGTATTTGAAGATTTATCCCAACCTCCAGAAACCGCCACAAAATGGTATGGAAAACCTTGGGCAAAATCCGTGATTGATATTCAAGGTGAAATTCTTTCTGTAAGTCAATTCACCTTATATGGAACCATTAAGAAAGGTACTAAGCCTGATTTTCATAAGGCTGCAAAGGGACATCATGCAGTAGAATTATATGGGGCCTTTTTGGAAGAATTGGCAAAAGGATTAGGAGAAGAAAAGGTTAAAGATGGGGAATTTGGAGCTATGATGGATGTTGCGTTAGTGAATGATGGTCCGGTTACTATTGTTTGGGATACACTGGATCCAATGTTTTAGAGAGATTCATTTTATAGATACATACTTTTAGAAATATTTATTTGACATAAAAAGAGAAACTACCTCTATAAACAAGATTCTCTAAAACCTCTAATATATAATCCAAACTAACAATTCATTACTCATCATATCGTGAAAGACCAAAAAAAACAAACAAACATAAAAAGGAATCATTGGGGTGCTCTCTATATACCTAATAAAAGGCTCATTGCAATAATAAATATAATAGCTATTATCCAGCTATATTTTAAAGTTTCATCAACATTAAATCTTTCTTGTGGATCGAATTCAAAATCAGTAAAAATTCTTCCATCAGTTCCCAGCACTGGCGAAGTTGGTTGTGTTAAGTAGTAGTTAATCAAATCATATTTTCGGATTAATAAAACTGTTGCTGTGACAATAATGGATAAGTAGATTGGACTGCGAATAGTTAACCATCGCTGTCGACTGTCTTGGGTCTGTTTAGTTGACATTATTGTTCTTTAAAAGAACTTAATCTAAAGGATCATAATATTTTTTTGATTTGTCGCATTCTTTTTTTTTTTTGCCTGACCTAGTCGTCAGTCGGACGACAATTACTTATTAGTACTACTACTAGGGTTGTTGTTTTTTTGGTTGGTGTGCGTATGTGTGGCAGAGTGCGTTGTTGTGTGTGGTAATCCGAAATCTTGACCGAGAAAATAAGCAAAGATAACCGATAGCATCAGACCCGCCTCTGCGTATAAAAACAACATAAATAATCCTCTTTCATCCTTCTTTAGATACCACTACGCCTACCATATCCCAAAGAATTCATTATTTTGAATCACCAATATCATAACTTTCCATCTTCTTGAAACAGTAACATAAAACCATATAGAAAAAAATAACATCGATCCCATAAACATTCCAACAATTATAGTTGAGATTGCTAATCTTAAAATACTATAAATTATATCTAACCAAGCTAATAATATTGAAAACCCAACAATCATATAATTCATAATTACAATATTTGAATATTGATTGTGGATTATTGAAGTAGTAGTTGTAGTTACATTGAAGAACTCATCAAATCCATTAGTGAAAGGAGGTTCAAAGGCATCAGGGTTTAGGATTAATAAAAGTGGGAATCGACTTAGAATATTTATTTGAAAGTCATTTCGTATATTCCTTAATATTATTATAAATAATTCCCACCATTTCATTGTTACTTCTCCTTTGCTGGTTTGCACCTATTATCTAGTACAGTAAGTGTGTGAGTGTGTGTGTGTGTGTGGCTAAAAGAATTTGTTTATCAAAACCATTCAATCAATTTTTTTTTTAACATTTCGTACGTGCA
Source organism: Hemisphaericaspora subhashii (assembly GCF_019202705.1). Classification (NCBI taxonomy): domain Eukaryota; kingdom Fungi; phylum Ascomycota; class Pichiomycetes; order Serinales; family Debaryomycetaceae; genus Hemisphaericaspora; species Hemisphaericaspora subhashii. The sequence continues at coordinate 30,632 of NW_026057266.1, read as the reverse complement.
TCTGGTATCCCCCACGTAATCCCCCAAATATTTTTTCCCCCTTACCAACCAATTTTTTGCAGCAATTAACTTTGCCAACAAAATGAAACGAACGATTATTCACCAAGACAACGAGTTCAATAACAAGTTCAAGAGGAAGAATCCCGAATTGAACTTAGTCAGGATCCCCCATGATATTTTGAATCTTATTTTGAATCAACTAACCCCAATTGATATTATCAATTTATCCCTGCTTGATCATGAATTTCGAACTTATTTTGCATCAATGATATTTTCAAAAGTAAAAACAACTTGGAGTAATTTGATAGACGAAATTGATGGGAAAAGAACTTTCTTAAAAAGATATAGATATTTCATTAGACAATTACGGATTATAGATTGTTATTCTTATGGAGAATGGCAAATTGATGTATTTTCAGATTTAACTCATTTATATCCTCACTTAACAACCATATTAATTAATTCAAGAAATTCTTCCAATTGGTTAAAATATAGAGGAAATGATGATATAACCCAATTAACATTATATTTTGAAAAAGATCATCTTGAATCTCAAAATCAATTCTTATCAGAAAACCCGAAAAATATTAATCAAATTATAAGAAATGAATCATTGACAGCGATTACAAATCCTAGAATTTTTAGTATTGAACATATTGCTAATTTTAAAATGTTAAGGAAACTATGTCTTTATGATTATCATTTCAATTGGGAAATTCAATCAATTGGTAATCCTGTATTACTTATTGATGAAGTTTCACTTCATAATTGTACTTGGGAATATCCATTTAAATTATCACAATTTAATTATAATCATAATATGACAAAATTGAACATAAGTTACAAGAATGATAATCCTTTTATTCATTCTGAAAGATTTAATAGTTTTATAAAGAATGAAGATAAAGAAGAAGATTTCCAAAGTTTAGAAGTTTTATCAATCAATATTTTATATGATGATCTGCATTCATTTTTTATACCAGCTGACTATAGTTATATTCAAAGAAAAGATATTTGTGGGTTTATTAATCATGAAAAATATCCCAATCTTCGTCAATTAACCTTTCATGGTTGGATATTGAAGTTATATGATTTTGAATCGTTTCCAAAATCAATTTCTCGAGATGATAATAACTTAGAATTACTTGATTTAGAAATTTTTGATACGTTATGTTCTAAGAAAGTAATTGAAGACTTAAAGAAAGAATGTAGACTATATTTCCCATGGATGGAATTACATTTAGTGAACGTTATAGAACCTTTAATGTATTAGTAATAGATAGATTAGAATACCGTTATAATATAGATAACTGATGTAAGGAATCATAACAATCCTGTGAACCGTAATCAATTGATAATAAGATACTCTAAGTTTGGGGTGTAATGGCCAAACAGCTATTCGCATCCAAGAGCCATCTTGAGACCATGAAAAAAATCAGTACAGTGATGAGTCCGCACTAAATCAATCTCGGACTAGAAAAACTTAGCAAGATAACATTTACACCCAGTCATTCTCCTCCAACTATTTGATCTAAAAGTAATGTATTTCCAATGGTTATATATCTTTTATATAGCCGCTTTATGTTTAGCTAATACAGAAACATATTTGATTCGTATTCCTCATTATTTTGATATTATACCTCATCCCAAAAATATGAATCATCAGGATAAATTAGAAAGAAATGCTCAGGTTATAAATGAGACCCATTACATCATATTAGAATATCCTATTCAAACAATTAAGACATTTGATAAAGATCATATATCCAATGTTATTAAAATAACAGATTATAATTCAATTACACCAATGAAGAAAACATTATTTGTTAGAGTTAATAATTATGAAGATAATATTTTCAATTCTGATGATTTACTTAATGTGAAGTTATGTTGGCCAGCAATTTATCCATTTGATTTTAGAATCTCACATCAATATTTACATTTAAATGAATTAATACCAACTACTTCCGATGATTCATTTGATTTATATATCCGAATAGATTATGAATTCTTTGGACAAACTTATGATCGGGATATGTATTTGTCAGAGAATGAAGAATTGCAATTTCAATTGTATATTAACAAATTACCAAATAAATGGATACCAATTCCCTTAGAATTATATGATATTTTAATATATATTATAGATATTGCTATATTATTTGGATGGAATATAATACCGTATATTATATCCACGGTTACTTCTGTATAGATTTCAAAAATAAATGGATCATTTCATCAGAATCACGTGATAACAACTATAATTCTTTTTTTGTAATTGGGGCACGACTGCACGCGCACCCCCCGTCTCTGTCTCGTCATTCTTTGTTCGCTTTTCGCCCCTTGTCGTTTTTGTCTCTCTCTCCGTTTTGCTTCCCCCCGCCCCTCCCCTGTACAAAGATGTCAGTTTCATTGGGAGAGAGAGTAAGATTTTTTTTAATTTAAGTATGGATGATCACTGACCAAAATTTTACATGAAACGTTTTTCTATAATCACAACTATTTTTCTTTAATAACTTATCAATCATAACTAAGAACTACTAACCAATTACAATGTCATCATCATATAGAGACGAAGATCCATTAGCACCACCAAAGAATACCCAAAATTTAGATTTATCAAAACTCTCACCCCAAGAATTAAAAATCTACAAAATGTATGGGAAATTACCCACCCGACAACAAATATTATCAACTCGATTCCAAGATAAGAAATATTTCGATAGTGGAGATTATGCCATGCAAAAACAATTAGGCACTGGATTTAGAAGTGGGATGCCTGGAGGTATGCCAATGAGACATCCTAATGCAGAAAGAATGAGGGAATTATCGGTGAGGAATTCAATTAGTTCGACAAATGCTCAGATATTCCTGAATGGGAAATCGGGACTTTTGAATGAAGCTACTCCTAATAAAGAAGAAGAAAGCGGTGGTGAAGACCTGACAAAGGGAGCATCTCATCAATAGAGATGGATTGATGTTAATATGAGGGGGACGGATAGGACATATATAAGTTGGGGTATTCATTGAGTTACAAGACTTAGCATCTAAAACGATAAGTATGTCCTGGTTCGGGGTTTGAGAATATCAAACAACCAATCAAAGAACAGCTTCGCTAGGTTTTGGTCAAGTGGAATTGCTAGAGAAATAAAACATCCAATTTTTTTTTGCCACAAAGAAAAAGGGAGTGGATGATAGGCTTAGAGGCTGCACAATGATATGTTACAAGTCTATACTTTAAGTGCTTGCCTGTGGACAAACATCAAGTCACGATTGTTTAGTTCTTTTCTCAATTGTGTGTATGTATAGATTTATATATGGTATAATAATTATATATATTACCTTTTAATTGCATATCGAATTTCATATACAGTAAATGAGAACCACGATTTTTCTTCTCTCTTTGGTTGTCCATTTGTAAGTAACGATGATATCTAGAATAACCAATGAACAATTCAATGAAAATATAGATCAATTCAATGAATTGTTAATTGATAACCTACATTGGAATACTTCAAACAATGACATCATGATCAAGAATAATTATGTCAAGAAATTACCAATTGGTAATAAGGTATACTCCCACACTTCGCTTGAAGTGAAAGGAATTCGACTAGACTTTACAATATCCTATCATGATCTTTATAACGTCCCAATAATCAATGTAAGGCTCTACAAAGATCATAAATTAATATTATCATTACTTGAGACAAGGGATATCTTAAAGATAGGGCTGGCAGTTACATCATTAAACACACATCATCTTTTACAAGATACTTGGGTACAGATACATCCATGTGAGACATTACAACAATTGGAAACACATCTGAAATCAATTGGATTGAAATGTCAGGTGAATCCAATCGTGGAATATTTATGTTGCTGGTTTGGGGTTTATGGATTATCATCGATATTCCCACAAATTACATTTAGACCTACTTTATATAGATAAGACTTATTGAATTAGATTTCTTTTATATTTTATCAACAAAAACAAAAACTAATAATAAAAACGTTAACTACGTTACTAATTTACAAAACTAGATATATAAAAACCTATAAGGAAATACGGAAAGATGGATGTAATGAATAAATAAAATGCAGGGAAGTGGATAATTCTTTTAATTAGCAGAAGCAGCAGGTTCAACTTTCTTATCGGTGAAAATACGACATGGATAATTATCATTATACATCCCATGAACAGGCTCATCCAAAACCACCCATTTAAATTTATTCAAAGAAGGTGCAACAATAGGTTCACCTTTTTTACCCAATATTTGACCCTTAACCACACTAGTTGGAATATTGGTTAATGTACTTGTCAAACTAACTTCTTTAGCTGGATCAACAAATGCCGATAATTCTTGAGTTCCTTTATCACCAATCGAAATCCTTGGTTGGGCAGATGAACCCAATTTCAACAATCCGGAAACTTTAGTCTGATTAAATCCAACAACTTGGGGATAATTTCTTCTATGATCTCTCTTGTAATATTGATTTCCCTTAATGTCACCAGCGGGGATAGTGACGGGGTCTTGATAGGTATTAGCTTGATCAATTCTGGCTCCTGGTGGTGTGGCTCTGAATAAATGAACGACAGGATTACCAGAGGATCTATTGGGGACTAAGACGAGTAATTGTCTTATTTTTTCCCAAATACCACGAGATTGGGTTGTATATTTCTTCCAAACTGGAACTGGACCTCCTGACATATTGTTTGGTTATTTATTATTGTAGAAAGGGTTAAGCTCCTTACACTTGTCTGTATGAGAAAAACTTTTGATTGGTGTGGTTTTTTTCATTCGCAATTTCAAAATCTTTTTTTTGTTTGTATAGTGAAAAAGCAAAAGGAACCAATCAACTTCAATTTAGTAGTAATGGTTTATATACAGGAATACCCATTTACTGTATGATTTTTTGCAATCATTCATTCATATAGGAGGCTAAAGCATTGACCTTGTTCACAAAGAAGGAGCGAGGTATCGGCAAATTATAGTTAGAAGGATTACAACTTTTAACAATATTTTTCTAATATAGAATATCCAACCCAGAATGATACCGCAATGAGGTTCAACAGAGGTAAGGATCCTTCTTAATAAGTAATAAACCCTTTGGTAAGCTTCAATTTGTGATGTGAATGGTACCACATAAACATAAGGCTGTGTGCAACATGAAGCAACTGGCTCTATGTTGTGACTCCGATAGAATTATACTTCTCAAAATAAATAATAATAAATCGGGAAATGGTTGCAAAATTTCTAAGGAGCTTAATATCGGAAAATATCAAGGATATGAAAGATTTTCATGTTGAGTTTCTTTTCAATTGGGAGTAGTTTTCCAGTTTAATTATAGTTTTGGAGATTAAAATAATGACCTCTATTTTAACAGGATAGACAAGTTGTGGTTATACATACAATTCAAATGTTACAGAGGATTTGCTGCAAAAAGGAATCCAGTGAATTTCCGTTTCAAATTTAGATGTATTTTATCATGGTACTGACTACATTTACGACGTTTGTCTATATAAAAGTCAGTTCTGCGACGTCACGACATGGATGTAGTTACTTTAGAATCCGAGTTATTTGAGTCAAGTGTAATCAAGGGTCATTTGTTAGAAGTTTTGTATAAATAATATTGTGGAATTATAATTGTATTGTAAATAAGGTAACTTGGGGTTAATTGTTTAAAGTATACTTGGAATTTAACAAGCTACATTTCTTCTGTTTTTATATGTTTTTATAACTTTTATAAGTATCAATAAACTACATTTAACGATTTAATAAGAAAAGCCTTAAGCTTGACCATCAGTATTGTTAAGCCATTAGCGGCGAGTTAACTACTTCGGCATCATCTACATTTATCACATATCCCCCAATATCAGCACTATTTCATACGAGTCACTAGAGAGTAAAGATTACTTGAACAGCTTTCCCTGTACGCCTGCATATATTAAATCTTCGTAGTTTAAACTGTGAGAATAATCTGCCACCTACTTCTTCCACCTCACAAGCATTTCTCATACCAAATTATATCTCAACAAATTTATTTCAGAGAAGATTCCAATCAAATATCCAGACCAAAATCAATGGGAAATTGGGAAGTGTACAATGTGGTTAGAACACAAAATGTTTCATTGAGACACACACAATAACTTAGAGAAGAAACTATAAAAGTAAACACTATTCTTAGCACCAGAAATTGTACACTCTCTTATAGAATGGCAAAGATTTAATATACGCTTTTTCTTCAGCAAGCTCCTGTTTAACCAAATCCAAATCAGTTTCTCTTCTTCCGGTGTCAACATCAATATCCTTGGCCCTGATATAGAAAATCCAATTGCGCGTGTATATCTTATGACCAAAGTAGAAAAGGAAAACAACCGGCACTGTAAGGAACGTCTCGAAGAAGGCCTCTACGTTTGGTTTTCCATTTAACGGAAAGATAGCAATCCAGAATTGCAAGCAAACAATAACGAAAATTAAACTAACACCCCAGTATGCACCAATTAGTCCCGGTTGAGAAGCGAAAGCCAATTCGGAAGTATCGCGTCCTTTCACCTTTAACGCCCTTCTGAATCGAATTAAACACATATTAATCGAAGCCCAGTTAAAAAGCGAAGAAAGGCCACTAAGAGCCAACATCCAACCAAATACTTCCCCTTGCTTAGGTGTAGCTGCTAAGTAACACAAAAATCCAGTTAGCAATTGGACAGCAATTGCCACTAGTGGTCTGCCCTTTTTGTCAATGTAACCTAATATTTTTGGAGCTTGTTCAGATGCAGCCAATGCAGCCAATGTTCGGGATGATGCAAAGATGGAAGAATTTCCAACCGATAAGACAGCAATCATGATCACAACATTCATTACTGAAGGCAATCCCAGGATTCCACCATTTTGAATAGCAATAACGAAAGGGGAGGCGGTGATATCCACCGAAGAAGTTCCAAGTAACCTTTCATTGTTGTAAGGAACCAACATACCTACTAATGTTAAGCTAATAACATAAAATAAGGTGATTCTCCAAAATACTTGCTTGCATGCCTTAGGTAACGATTTCTTTGGATTAGCAGATTCAGCAGCTGCCAACCCACATAATTCAGTTCCAGCAAAAGCGAAAGCAGCTCCAACAAACACGGTGGCTACACCTTTGAATCCATTGGGGAAGGGGGCACCCTCTATATGCCAGTATCTACCGCCTAAGTAACCGCCTTGAGGACCACCTCCAGTAATGAGCACGATCCCTAAAATAATAAAACCACAGACAGCCAACACTTTTATGAGGGAGAAAATGAATTCAGCTTCACCGTATCCTCTAACACCAAAAAAGTTAATAGCAATAATAAAGAAAAAGAAAGCAGTAACGTAAGCCGCGGAATTAGTATCTTGATCCCAATACTTAACAGTTAAAGATGCCGCCACCAATTCTAATGGTAACGTAATTAACCACCCCAACGCATATATCCAAGCCATGGCAAATCCCCAAGATGGGTCGACAAATCTGGAATTATATGTAACGTAAGCACCAGAAATGGGGAAAGTGACGGCCAACTCACCTAATGATTGTACGGTGCAATAAATCATTGTACCAATCAAAATATAACCAATTAACAATCCCGCTGGACCACCCGTAGCTAGCGCTGATCCCGAACCAATGAATAAACCAGTACCAATTGAGCCACCAATTGCAATCATTTGTAAGTGTCTATTCTTGAGTTTTCGGGCTAAAGGCGAGTTTGCTGTTAAGATAGCAATCTTTTCAGCTTCTGAAATATTAGGATCAACTCCAATATCTTCAACATGAGCACGTCTAAAACTATCTTTGAACTTTGCAAAACCAGTTAGGCCAGTTTGGGTTGGGTCAATGGTGCTTGAAACAATACGCATCCCAGGTTCCAGGATGTCATCTTTTGATGGTGTGGGAGATGGTCGTTTTTCTTGCAACATTTTCTTTGATTTCTTGAGGAAAGTCACTGAAGTAAACAAACCAAATCCAGATCTGACTATGAAATTCTATTGTATTTATATTATAACCAAAAACTCCAAGCAAGAAATTATGTAATTGATTAACCTCCTGAATTGGAAATGATAAGAAGAAGCTCCTAGAATCTCTTTAGAGAATACTTGTCGCCTAACCTGTGCCCGGAAAAATCAATCATGAACATATTTTGGAGTACCGACCTCTAAGTAACGTTTAAAATGGAAAGTTCCGAAGGTCAAGCTTTTATGGTGAAAGGGTCTATGAATTGATAGCGACATTGCCAACATGCACCGAACTGCGAATTTATATAGGAGATGTGTCCCGGAAAATATTCCTGGGTTGTCATGATTAGATAAGGACTATACTCCTATCAACCTCTATTGGGAGACGTTGACGAGGTTAGTGGCTTCATAGTGTATTTTGTTCACCCGAGAGCACCAAGCAGGATTCACATTCAGCATCCAAAATACTTAATAATACGAATCAATATGGGATCAACCAACAGGGTGTTCCTTGACAGGATTCAATATGACCTGGATCGAGATAATTCTTTCCCCGCGCATAAAGCCTATCTTGATTTCACGAGCCAATGTTCGGATATATCTTATCATTGACTCAACTAGAAGCGCAGCCAAGCAAAATAACGTCAACGAGATGTAACTGGTCACTTGTAAAATTGTTGGAGCCAGAGAACCACTTATCGTTTCTCAGACGAGTCTGGCCTATTAATTCCAAGGACACTTTCAATTGGTGGAGGGTCGGTAACTTTGTAATAGACAAAGATTTTCTCCTGCCAGTACTTGTACTTAACAGGTTTTTATCTATGTTTCTGGAAGATGGATTGCGGACGCGTCAAGAAAAAAATGGTTTCTGAACTTGTCGGGACGTCAACAGATACGGTGATTGAAAGAAGTACAAGCTTTTATTTCGAAACGTATTGGGAAAGCGATTGCCGAAATCAAAATACCGAACAAATTTGTAAAATATGAATTTTTGATGATTGCCATTGAAAATGATTCGAAGCAACCAAAGCGCACTCCCTATTAGAATTGTTAGCAGAAATGACAGTCATTTACGAGGAAGTCAGCTTTCTTCTGAAGATATTGAACATGAAAGGGCAATTTGTGCAGCGTCGGTGTGGCTTTTGTTATCACTTGTTGATATATTCCATGCAAAGGTACTGAATCATCAAAGCTAGTTTGTTCAAATGGCAGTTTAGCAAGTTACCATCTTCACACCATTTAATGATTTGATTCAATGCTTCTGATTTTAATTCAGGTTTATTCTCCAACATATTTTCAAGCAACAACCTTTTTATCTAGTTACACGTTTCTAAAGTGAAGAGTGAAAATACAAAAAAAGTTGCAGCAAACATTCTGAATTGATAACAAAGTATGGATCAAGTTTACTTAGATTCATCTTCTTCTTCTTGTAGGAAGTCTATATATATATATACTTTGCATTGAAACATTTAGAAGTGTCATCCAAAGAGAAGCAACATTACAATTCGATAGATCCATCTGGTCAAAGATACGATGATCTCGTTGTTTGTAGACTACGCACTTGCTATCTTCAATTCGAATAATTTAATAATTAAATCTCTTTATTTAATTATACATTAAATGTCTAAAAAGTTTTATCTAACCGGAGAATAATAGAACCAACTTAAATCAAAATAAAATAAAATAAAAAAAAACCATCATCATCATCATCATCAAACCCTGCGCGCTTCTAATTACTAAACAAACCTCTACCAATCTTACCAAAAGTAATAATCCCACAAAAGAAGAAACTTCCAATCCACAACCAAAGGGCGATTGAAACTTCTTGATTGGAAGAGTATTGAAGTACAAAATCATAATTCTGAAGATAAATCACTACACAAGCAGCAGTACATCCAATAAGGGAAGCTAAGAAACCAGAAACAGTACCATCTAAAAGTAACCATAATCCTGGGTTTAATAAAGACCAAACAATAGATACTTGTAAAAACGAAGACCATTCAATTTTACGAATAGCATAACTGATTCCTAAGAATGTGATTGATGATCTAATCAAATCATTGAATAAATTGGAATATGAAGTTGAACGGGTTGGGTTTGGGTTTGATGATAATAAACGTTTTGAAAACGAGGCGGGCAATAAATAATCCATTATTGGATGAATTAAACTCATGGCTAATCCTTGAACAGTAAGAGCAAATACATTGTCTAAAGTTTGTCCAAATTCAGTTTCGATTGATGTATATGTTCCGATTCTAAATTTGGCAAAAAACCCATAGACAAATACATTTGAAATTGCCAATGGGATGTTCGCCAATTTATTATCACTAAAATGACTATAATTGATATGTTTAGTTATTTCATTATATATGAATGCAGAAGCAGCTAAAATCATAAACTTTACAAGGAGTGGTAACGAGTACAAGTTTTGTGGGGGTTGTCTAGCAGGTATAGAATCATCTTTTTCTTTAGGTTTAGCAGTTTTAATGTAAAGATCCATATCTTCTACATTAGTACCAAATAATGAATCACTATTATAAATACCATATAACTCTGGTTTTGTTAAATTAATAACCGAGTCTGATTTTTCCAATTTGCCTGGGGCAATCTCTGAAGATTGTGTCGCCGAAGAAATTGATTGGGAATTCTTCATATTAACGTTAGAAAGAGCTGTTTTCCTTAAAGTAGACATTTTTTTTTTCAATCTCTAATTTTCTTTTTCCTTTAAATAAATGATTGTAATTCTTTGTGATCTTTTATATTATGCAGATATCAACAGGTGTAAACCGAAAGAAATGGAATGAAAATGACTTCTGGAAAATAACAAAGAAAATTTTTTGTTGTTTCTTTTTGAGTGACTTCTTTTTTTTTGGGTTCTTTTTTCTTTCTGTTCTGTTCAGTTTTAAAATTTTATTCCGCTGTGGACAGGGGACCGTATGATTCTTTCTGTCCAACTATCACTGTCTCGTTTAAAATTTCAGCACGGGACTTTCCAAGGAATGAAAAAGAAAATTAGAAATCACGTTGTCTGACTAAAAAAATAATCTAATGTAAACATGAAATGAACATACCATTTTATTTTATGATTAATGATTAATAAGACAAAGAGAAAGAAGTGGGAAATAAAATGAGGTTTTTAAAAATCAGATTTATTGAAGCCTATTTATACACAAACCATTATGAGCAATACAAATGTATCTTATCGCCCTCACTCCTAACCCCCTAGAATGAATCATCTAAAAATAATAATAATTTATTTTATTCTATTGTTCTTCTGCTTGTTCCATTCATGTGATTCATTAAAGTACAATGATGATGACAACAACGGGGTCACTTACAAGAGGACAGCTGCAGTTAATGCCACTTCTACAATCTCTCATATTTGCATTACTAATGTAAGTTGATACTTTGTTGGCTTTTTACAGTATCGTTTTAATACGTCTCGTCTGAAATGACACACATCTACACTAAAATTATAATTTTCATGTGATTTTCCTTAGACAGACGAATCGGGAAAACACGCGAAATCTGAGACATTGATGTATTATTCTCTAAATTACATTTATATGGCCACCCCCAAGACTCCATCGTATTTCTATCAGATTTATCAACACCACGATGGAAGTTATTAAACAATATCAGTATCAACTACACTCAGTTCTACAACAATATACCCTAGCGCCAATTCCAGATTGAGCACTACACGTAGGTTTCTTGACTTTGCACTCGACTGAATCAAATTGGGGCTAATAACCAAATAGTTAAACTGACCGTATAAAGTTTTATAATAATATGTTTCATTTGGTATTTTATGAACCACTAGAGAAATCGGACCACTTTGTGATTGGGAGTATTTCTTTTGTATTTCTTGGTTTTGATATACAAATCCTTAGTTTTGGGAATAAACAATATTCGAAACTCCCACAATTCAACTGTTCGAACTTCCTTGTAACAAAAAGTATTATTGAATTTGAATATTGACTAAGCCTATCGACGAATACCAAATATTTTTTGACAAAGTTCGACAATGACCATTTATCCTTCCTCCATACTCATCGAAATGTCTAATTACCCCAGATTGAGATCAAACATGTAAAATATCGTTTGTAACATGTAAATTTTCAAACATGCAAAAAATTTCCCAAGGAGAAAAACTGTAATTTGATATTTTGCAAAACATCATCACAACAGAATCATAAACAAGCTTCCAATCAACCAAGACAGTCGACTTCATTAATCATGTCGAACAATGTGTTTGAAACAGAGGAGGGGAAAGGTGTAGTAAATGAAGCCAACTCCCTCCAAAGCATAAATGGTGCCAATCAATTAGAAGACGAAGACCAGCAATTTGATGAGCTTTTGAATGAATTTCAAAACGAAGCAGAACAAGATGATGACAACGAATTTGAAGATCAACAACTAGTATTCGATCAATCAGATGACGATGATGACGATTTCATATTTGGTGATGAATCTGAAGAAGACGATTATGATGAGAATTATAATTTCAAAGATGCTTTAAAAAGTGCTGGGAATTTCCGAGTTAGAAATCGTCGTGAGAAATTATCGACATCGGCTAAATCATATTATAAACGAAAAATGATGCGAGCAGATAATCGAGAATTAGATCCAGAAGTTAGACTGAATCTTTCCAAAGCCAATGAAGCATTTGTTAGAAATGATATACAAGTGGCTCAAAATTTATATCTTGAAGTTATTAAAAAAGATCCGAAAAATTTCAGTGCTTATAAAACATTAGGAGAAATCTATAAACAACAAGGTAAATTAAATGAATGTTGTAATTATTGGCTCTTGGCGGCGAATATTCATCCTTGGGATACACAATTCTGGGGCAATGTTGCCGAATTATCAGCAGAATTAGGACATGTCGATCAAGCCATATACTGCTATGGAAGAGCTATAACGTCAGATGTTAAAAAGAGTGCAAGATATATATTACAAAGAGCTTTACTTTATAAAGAAAGAAGGCAATTCGGTAAAGCTTTAGATGGGCTTCAAAAAGTTAGAATCTTATATCCAGCAGATTCAAATATTATTAAACAATTAGCTAGTGTTTATGTTGAACAAAAGAGATTGAATGATGCTATAAATTTATACATGAAAGTTTTGGATAGTAATATCCACCCTGATCCTGATAATAAAACAAGTTATCCCGCTTTTGGATGGGCTGAGCTTAATATCTTATTAGAATTACATATACAACATCATTCATGGAGAATAGGGTTAAATGTATTGAAGCTTGCATCAAGATGGATCCAAAATAGGACTAATGAAACTTTCTGGGATGAAAATGATGATGATGCAGAATATGATAAGGAAAGAAGACCAGCAATTCTTGCAAAAGTCAAAGATGCAGGTCTAAGAAGAGAAGCAGAATCGAAGTTTTTTGATTTACCTATTGATATTAGATTTAAATTGGGTAGTTTGAGGTTAGGGTTAGGACAGAAGGAAGAAGCAATTCATCATTTTGATTTCTTGCTTGAAGATGAAGAAGATATTGCCGATTTACATTTCGATGCCGGGAAAGCTTTGGAAGAACATGGATATCATGAAGAAGCGTTAACTTTCTTAACCAGAGCCACATTAAATGACGAGTTTAATGAAAGTCCAGAATTGATTAATTTGTTAGGGAAATGTTTCTTTGAAGTCGGGGATTATTCACAAGCCAAACAGGCATATGAAACATTGTTAGAAAATGAACCAACTAATCTTGATTTCAAATTAGCATTGGCTGAAACTCTCTACCATTTGGGAGATGATGAAAAGGCACAAATATTAATCAAGGAAGTACAAACGGCGAATAATATGCTGAAAGAACGGAAAGGGGATCAAGTTGAAGATATTTTCGAAGAAGATGAAGAAGAAACAAATAATCTCTCGTTAATTAAAACCCAGATCAGATTACGACCAAAGTCGGCCAAGTTAACTGAACAAGAAAGACTGGAAATCGAAAATCTCGCCACCAGGAAAGTTTTGGAAAAGTTTGGTCGTATGGAAAGATTAGAAGAATCTATTAATTCAGGTGATAAAACTGCCGTTGCCGCTTGGATGCAACTAGCAGCACCATTAATTGAAATGTTCACCAGTGTCAAGAATTTCTTTCCTAAGGATAAAAATAGAGAATTCAAGGGGATTGTCTTATATAGAAGAAAGAAGGGGATGAATATTGATGAAAGATTAGCAAGAGCGTATAACTTATTGGAGGGTATAACGCAAGATGAAAACTATTCCAGACACACATTGACAGCAAAGACTGAATATAGAGGACTTACATATGACCAATGGTTCTATATTTTCGCACAATATGCAATCCTAGTTTCTAAATTTGAAAAGAATAATGAATATGCCAATGAAATTGTCGATATTGCAATGGCAGGAAGTGTTTTTATCCAAGATAAGAAAAAAGAAGCATTTTTGAAGTTGCTAAAGTTGATGATTGGAATAGAGAACGATGAACACAATACCACGGTTGTTAGTTATATCAGATATTTCTTGGTCACCAATCAGTTTTCACCATTTGTGTGTAGATTATTCTTTTGTTGTTTTTCATCGGGTGTTTATCCATGGGAAACTTTCACCAGTTATAACCATCAGAAATTTTTCTTACGTCAATTAAAGGCTTATGATTCATGTGCTTTGAAAAAGAAGATTACTGGTATGGCAATGGTAACAGCTGATGTTAAGAATGTGAAATTGACAAAAGATCATCCTGATTTATTATATCTTTATGCTAATTTACTTGGTGGTAGTAGAAGTTATCTGTCTTCATTAGTATATCTTAACAGGGCATACAAGAGATACAACCAAGATCCTATGATCTGTTTAGTTATGGGGTTGTTGCATGTTCATCGTGCCATGCAACGATTGAGTTCTAATAGACATATTCAATTACTTCAAGGAATAAGTTATATCCTAGAATATCGTGACATTAGAGCAAAAGGTGCTACAAAATATGAATTACAAGAAATAGAATATAATTTGGCAAGACTTTTCCATATGTTAGGGTTGACATCACTTGCTGTTCCTCATTATGATAAAGTTTTGGCCATGCATGATGAATTTATTGATGACCCTGATTATGACTTACTGTTTGATGCGGCGTACAATTTGTCTTTGATTTATAATATTAGTGGAAACTCACAATATGCCAGAGAATTAACTGAAAGGTATTTGACTGTATAAATTATGTAGACTCTTAATGTAATATATTGTAATATAACTCCGTTTTTTTGCAACCAGAGCTTGTACAAGGTTGAGGGAAAAAAATCTAAAATTTTCAAAATTGTCAAACCTCCTCATCTCATTGGAAAACAGACACAACTCGATACACAACAATGGTTAGAATAAAACAGAGATACATCCTATTCGATATCTTATATGCTCCATCAGCTGATGATAGAATTACATCAAGAGAAGATTTCAATGAATTCAGTCAATCTGAACTGAATGCATTGCTTTCATTACATCAATCATCACCATCATCAATAAGTCAAAAAGCCCTAGTTCTGGCTATACGGAAAAGTTTACAAACGCATTTTGGAGATTTCGGAGTAGGATGTGCAGGAATGCAATTGCAAGTTAAATATTTTTCCAATAAGACATCTACAGGAATAGTTCGATGTGGTAGAGGTCATTTTGAATTGGTGGTGGCTGCACTTGCTTTGATTCAAAGAATAGAAGATCAAAATGTGATAATACGATGTACACATGTAAGTGGAACGATTAAAAAGTGCGAACAATATTCTATTAAAAAAACTAAAGAGTTGATGCATTTGGTTAGCAGAAGTGAAAAACAAGGTATATCTAAATGGATGTCTAGTTTTAAGGAGAGTGATGATATAAATATAATATCAGA
Organism: Hemisphaericaspora subhashii; assembly: GCF_019202705.1. Taxonomy (NCBI): domain Eukaryota; kingdom Fungi; phylum Ascomycota; class Pichiomycetes; order Serinales; family Debaryomycetaceae; genus Hemisphaericaspora; species Hemisphaericaspora subhashii. The sequence continues at coordinate 14,777 of NW_026057266.1, read as the reverse complement.
TCATGATCGAGATGATGACAATTAGAAGCTTATTTTTCCTTTGAAAAATCTCGAAGCTTGGTTTGGAATTGATTAGCAAATAAATCAATGGCTTTTTTGCCATGCAATTGGTATTCTTCAAACTCTGGCAAATAACCAAATACCACCGTTAATTCATTGTCTGGAGTCGTTGTCATGTTAAGAATGAAATTATATACCAATCCAGTATTCAGGGCAAAGAAAATTTTTTCAAATTTGAATTCATCATTTGAATTCTCAATCTTCCCAAGATTGGAGATAGTCAAAGAGAAACGACCACCAACCTTACCTAACTTCTTTCTAAAGAAATCCCAACAATTTATATAGTTGTACATACCAATAATTTTGAATGAAGCTTTGCTTTTGATGTTTTCCCGCAATTTTTTATGAAATTTCTTCATTGATTCAAGAGGTTTTCGTTTAATAGGAGGTAAAATAATTTGATCACCACAAACCATCGTCCCATATTTGAAGTTTCTAATATCCTCAGAATAATACCTTCTTCCATTAATAGCTACAAGGGAGCTTGTAGAAAATTGTGTTGAAGGATCAACAGCTTTGAAAATGGTCTCTTCAAGAGATTGTAAGCAAAGGATATCAAAATATGCTGACAATGTGATTTTATGTAATCTACAATAATCAATCATTTTTGATACTTCACTAGATGAAAAGTTGAAAATTTTGAACTTTGTTTGCAATACTCTTTCTACTCTATTCTTGGTATAGAAAAGAGGATGGGTCAGTAGTTCCAAGTTTTCATTTGCATCGGAGAGTAACCGTAATGTTGAAGCCCAGGATACAAAATCCGAGAGACCGGGAATGTATGTCTCTAGATAATGTCTAACGACTTTTGCATATGAAGGAATGTATAAATCTGTCAATGTTTCAACTGGTGGTAAGATTTTCTCAGGCAAGTATTCAAAGTCTCTCTTATAGTCAAATAATACTTCAACATGATCAATAACTGCCAATGATAACTCTTTGGTTAAATCCTTATGAAATTGAACAGCCGATAAACCATCATAATGAGAATGATCAACGTAGACACAAACGTATTGGTCTCCACCAACTTCTTCAAACACAATAATTCTCCATAATGGTAAATTCACATTCATCTTTAATGTGAGCATATTAACTTCTTCTAATGTAGTTGCATCAAACTGTTCAATCTGGCGAAAGCTTACGACGTCTGAAAACTTAATCTTCTCCACACATCTAACTTCATAATCCATACCATTCACTTGAGCACTACTATCATCATTATCCTTAAAGAAATTAAGCGTAAACCAACTATTGTTTCTAATCATAGATTGTAATGCATTTGACAACAACTCTTTGGAAAATCGTTTATTATATTTTGCAGTAATACTGAAATTAGAATAATATCCTTCAGTACATCTACAAATATAATATCGTTCATTAAACTCTGGCTTTCTCCTATGCTGTGCCTTGACCATCTCTTCTTCTTCTAAAGCTTTTGGATCTTGTTCCATTTTCTATTAACTTTTGATTTCAAACACTAATAGCCTCCTTTTATAAATCAGCCCGTAATCCTCTCTTGAGGTATTTTAAATTTGAAACTTTTAATTAAAATTAATTTAATTGCAAAACTTCGCCCTGTGTAATAAATTTTTATAAATCCCGCAAAAATTTTTTAATAAATAATAATTAATTGTACCTATTTTTATGAAAAAAATGAGCGATTTTTACGAAACAACAATTACGACAACCTGTAATGAAGTTTAAAGATTTGAACAAAAAGGATAGGGGAAAGCAAAGTAATTTATAGTTCAGCAACGGGACCCCCCAGTTTTCTTAACTCCGCATGAGTCATAAGGATATCTGGGGACTAAGGGAGCACACCTGAAAAAATCTTGTCTCTTTTCGGTATTGTTTAAAAATTCTGAGGTTACATGTTTTTGACGCATGTAAGCCTCGCTCATCTACCGGGGCTTGATTTCTTGATTTCTTTTTAATATGGGCGTGTTCGTACGTCACCACTGAATCTGAAGTCTCGATTATGTTCCCTTACTTAAATAAATGATTCTAAAATGGGTTATGGGAAAGTTGCAAAAAAGAAGAAAATTGTTTATGTGAATGCTTCACTAAAACTGAAAAGATATAAGACTCTAGATAATATTAAATCAGGATCCCGTTGGTAATAAAGAGGTTTCTAATTTGGATTCTATTTTTCTAAAGGTTATATAGTACTGTAAAAGAGGAATCCTCACTTTCTAAATTGCATATACACCCGTCTTCAGAAGAAGCTCAAGATGAAGATGTCGTCATGTTTAAGAAAAAGTTTGGACAATAAAGACTACTTGCATGGTAGAAAATACAAGTTTCCTTCAATATTTTAACTAATTTGACTTGCATGTAACTGTTGATTGATCTTTCCAAGAGATATCGGCTACATTTCGAACTGAAGATCTCACTAGCTAATTGAATGCTCGGTATTTAGATCGTAGCTTCTCATTTCAAACGACATTCTAAAAAGCTCGATGATAAAGCCATTGACAAGGTACAAAAGCAAGTAGTCTGTGGCAAATGATGCATAAAAAAGCGCAATTTATTGGTTTGAATCTTGAGTTGTGAAAATATTGATACATGTACATGCACATGTACCTAGCCACAAGTCTCATGCATATGAGTAGCGGATCTATGCAAGGTGAATTGGCATTCTTTACAACAAAACTTCTATTAGAATCCTGACAAGAGAGGGGTTTTATTGTGCTACCAAGTGGGATTGTATGGATGAGAGTACAGTGACCTGGTAGAAGAGCTTTAAACAATGATTAAACAGTAGCTTTCTTTGAGGTCTCGAGGGAGATGGATCATGGTTCACATCAACAAATCATAGCATTTACAGGCTCCGATCTAACAAATCCCTCTAAGCGCATATTCTCTTATGCGCATTGGAATTTTTTTCTCATTACTTCGGACAGATCTTGGATGAAAACTTGAACAGAAAGATTCTCAAGTCTATATAATCTCTTCTTCCTTGATTTATAGTCAATTAGCAACTATGAGCCAAGCAGTTGATTACTCCTTATATTTGGTAACCGATTCTACCATGATCCCTGAATCATGCACGTTTTTGGGTCAGGTAGAACAAGCAATTGACAATGGAGCCACCATAATTCAATTACGAGAAAAATCACTTTCAACCTTAGATTTCATCGAAAGAGCCGAGAAAGTCCACGAATTGACTAAGAAAAGGGGAATTCCTTTAATTATCAACGATAGAGTCGATGTTGCTCTTGCAATCGATGCTGAAGGTGTTCATGTGGGTCAAGACGATATGCCAGCCAAATTGGTCAGAAAACTTATCGGAAATGATAAGATCTTGGGGGTCACATGTTCTGTTCCATCTGAAGTTGAAGCAGTTATTGAAGAAGGCATTGCAGACTATGTTGGGTTGGGAACTGTTTATAAGACTGAAACTAAGAAGAATGTTACTGACCCTGAAGGAACTGGTCCTATTGGAGTTAGAAAAATGCTTCAAGTTTTACACAGATATAATTCGATCAAGGAGAATAAAAGAATCTCGTCTGTTGCTATTGGTGGTATCAACCATTCGAATGCGGACAAAGTTATGTATCAGTGTTCAATACCAGGCCAAGCCATAGATGGTGTCGCAGTAGTTTCGTGTATCATGGCAAATGAGGACGCAGGTAAAGCAACAAGAGAATTGCTTGTTATAATCAAGTCAAAGCCAATATGGGTAAATGACACAACTGATGGTAGAGAATCTGACGTCAGGCGTGTGATAGCTCAATTGACAGAATCTCACCCATTAGTTCACCATATTACAAACAACGTTGTAAAGAATTTTAGTGCAAATGTCACTTTAGCAATAGGCGCTTCTCCAATTATGTCTGAATTACCTGCAGAATATGAAGAATTTGCTTCTGGAATCCCTAATATTGGTCTTTTGTTAAACTTGGGTACTCCAACTGATGAATTAATGGCGGTGTTTAAGCACGCGATATTGGTTTATAACAAATATGGTAAACCAATAGTCTTTGATCCTGTCGCATGTGGTGCTACCCAAGCAAGATTGGAACGTTGCAGAATTTTGTTGAATACTGGTCAATTTACTGTCATCAAAGGAAATGTAGGCGAAATAATGGGTATTTGGAAGTTAACCAGTTCGTATAAGGCGTCCGATTCCGATGATTCATTGATGAGAGGCGTTGACTCTGTTGCAAAATTAACCCCAGAGCAAATAGTTGAAATAGGAAAGAAAGTTTCTATCGACTTCAAAACCATGGTTGTAATCACAGGACCAGAGAACTATATGATTCAAGACGATAAGGCTTTTGTAGTTCCAGGAGGAAGTAAGCTCATGGGTTTAGTTACTGGGTCTGGTTGTTCATTGGGTAGCACCATTGCTGCCTTTTTGGCAGCCAAAGCGGATGGCAAGGAAATGATAGGAAATTCGTTTGACGCTTTCAAAGCTGTTGTTAACGCAGTGCGTCTTTACAATACCGCTGGTTCTGAAGCAGCTACCAGATCCGAGACTCCTGCAAGTTTCATGATCGATTTTGTTGATCAATTGTATAAACTTACAAATGGAACCAGTTAGAAAGATGATACGATTTTTAGTGTTACCACGGACATACAAAGACGCACCATTTCGAGCCTGTTTGCCACCACACTATTTTTTGTCGGCCGATATAATTTGAGTTATGATGCGAAATAATCAAATTTTAATTGTAGAAATTTAATTAGTAATTTTATATCAAGTTTCTAATTACACTGTAGATCAAGCCAATAAGCAGAGATGGTTCTCAAAGGTTATGGGAGTTATAACAAAGGGACGAAGCAACCAAATAAACCATCTCCAGTATCCAACATAGGTAGGATAGGTAGTTTAAATCGATATCCTGACAAAGAGTACGCGAATTCTTTATTACACGATGTGGCAAAATTAGTGGCACCAATAATTCATGAGAATAATTTCAAGGTTGGTACTTTATGTGAGATGTTTCCCAATGATCCAAACCTATTAGGATTGAATGTGAATCGAGGTCAAAAGATCTTACTTCGGTTGAGATATCATTCAAATGATAGATCGTTTTATCCAATGAGTGATATCGTTGGAACATTCTTACATGAATTAACACATAATTTATATGGAGCTCATGATCAAAAGTTTTATGATTTCTTGGATAAGTTAAAGAAGAGATTTGAAGAAATTCAATATGGTGGTGGAGCGAATATGAACTATAGATGCGAAGAAGAGAGGTTGGGATCAAAGTATGATGCATTTTCGAATGCTGCAACGATTAGAGACAAGAGACTTAAGGAGTTAAGTAAACCCAAGTATAAAGCAGAAGTAAGAGTCTTGGGTCTGGGTTCATCGTTGGGACCAGGAAAGGCACGTCCGACGAATACCGGTCCAATAGACCCTGTACAAAAACAAAGGCAACTTCGTCTTCTAATGCTTGAGGCTGCCGAGCGACGTCAAAGGGATTCCAAATGGTGCCATAGTGAGGCTGTTGGGAAGGAAGAAGTACCAGACGATGCGGATCTCGATATAATTGAAATTGGTGATGATGATGATGATGGTGACAACGGAAGTGCAAGGAAAGTACAAAAAGTACAAAATGACTCAAATAAGACAAATGTAAAGGAAGTAGTCGATTTAACTAAAGACGAAGAGAATGACAATAAACTTGTAGATAATGAAATAGTAGTTATAGATGGATAGTGTATAGGTTCCATGCAACTAGAATGTTAATAAATTTATATTGTGCTGGACACGTAGAAAATTTCACAACATGCCACTGCAGCATCATCATCTTCTTTGTACCTCCTTCTCTCCACCATATTGAAATAAAGTATCATGTTAACTCAATGGCTCTATATCGTTGGTTGGATAAGCTTTCTACTGTTTACTTACGCTTATAATTCAATTCCAAAGGATCAGATATTGAAAATTGAAGTAGAAGCAACTTGGAAAGAAACCAACTTTTATGTGAATTTATTAGAAAGTATTTCAGGCTATGACGAATCATTGTATGTTCCGACAATTGAATTGCTTTTTGGTTTATTTGAAGATAGTGAAGATATCGACTTAACTGACACATCTGAAGAGACTATTTATTCTAATGTGTTGGAAAAGCTTTCATTAAGTCCTACTCAGAGGAGTTTTATTGATTTCAATATTGTGAATAAAGTCCATATACCTCGAGTAATTTCCCATTATGAATATTACAATAAAGAAATATTACCTCAATTTAAGCATAGATTGGTAACTGAATGCTCTCGTGATTCCTTTGGAAATATAGTAGAAACAGACAAGCAAGGTAATCATCAAACGTGGCTACTCTATAATGATAAATTATATTGCTCTGGAAATGACTTATTTGCCCTTCAAACTGATAAAACCACAGAAGCTCAATTACTACCTTTTGATAGAGTTATTGGTCACAACAGAGAGGCACCTTTATTGATTCTATATGGAAACCCAATTTCTTCACTGACAAAGCAATTTATTATGCCATTATATCAGGATGCTCAAGCTGGAAAGATCCGATTTGTTTGGAGATATATTCCCCAGTACAAGAAAGCTTTGGATAGTCTAACTGGCTACGGAGTTGAGCTCAGACTAAAGGATAAGGATTACTATATTAATATGGATAAGCTTGCAACACAGATTAAATATGATTTAAAAAAAAACTTTGCGAAAATCAACAATTCCAACGAATTGATTCTGGTTGCAAAGGATTCCTTGAAAGACATTGGGATTAGATTTTCTTCGTTCGTATTATCAAATAGGGACAAGATTCCAAAGTATGAACTTCTAAATACCCTCCTCGGTGATTTCCCCAAGTTTATTCCATATATTAGCAAGCTTTCGGCGTTGACAAACTTTGAAGATGTAAAGTCGAAAGCAATCGAAAATGAGAAAAAAGGACTTTCAAAAGAATCGTATGGATTCTACATCAATGGCTCACCAATACATCCACTTGAATTAGACGTGTTTAAAATCATATCAAAATTGAAAACAGAATTGAATACAATTGAAGAACTTATTAAATTGGGGTTCAACTCCATTCAATCCAAATTATTAATCACCAAATTCGCCTTACTTTCAGCTGTCAAACAATCACAATTCAGAAGTGGAAACACCTTAATGGGAAACAATGAAAACCGATTCCGGATATTCGAACATTCTTTTGATAAATCGAATCCTACAAAAGGTGGTGTATTATTTTTCAATGATATTGCAAGGGATCAAACATATGAAGAATATGAGACAGATCCAATTCAAGCATATTTAGGTGCTGGTTCATACAAACTTAAACCAAATCAAATTCCTGCCTTGAAGGAGAATATCCACGATTTGGTATTCGCGGTTAATTTTGGTAGTAAGAATCAATTACGAGTTTTCTTCACATTATCGAAGATTATTTTAGATAATGGTATTCCACAACAAGTTGGGATTCTTCCATTAATTGGTGAGGATCCATTGGATAAGGAATTGGCTGATTCCTTTTTCTATATTGCTAGTAAATCGGATTCTAAGGAGGCTTTGGCATTTTTGTACAAGTATCTTGAGTCAAAAAATCAAGATGAAGTGGACGAATTGGTCAGGCTTGTGAAAAGAGACTCGAGAGACATATTAGAATATGACCATGAGTCGGTATTGGAGCTATTTAGTATTTCGCAACCATCGGTGATTTTCAATGGTGTTATCAATGATTTAGCTTCTCCTAATTGGCAAATAAGTATGGGGAAACAAATAGCACAAGATATTGGAGTGATCAAGAATCGCTTAGGACAAGGTGGTATCCAAGGCTCTTTGAAGGAATTGTTATATTCTAATGCAAAGCCGGAAAGAAATTTAAGAATAGTTCCTTTAGAACCTAGTGAGATTTTGTATAAAGCTATTGACAGGGAGTTGATTCAAAATTCAGTTACATTTAGGACAATAGATAGACTGGAAGGAGTGGGTGGTACTTTTTGGTTGGTTTCTAGATTTAACAAGAAAGAAATGTTTGATCAATTGGTTCTATTGTTGAAGTTACTTAAAACTCAAAATATTCAAATCAGAGTTATCAATACCGGAGGAACGTTTGAAGAACTTGAAACGCTACAAAAGAAGTTTAAGTTGAATCTTTTGGCAAGTCTGGATATCGACAATATCATCAACATCATTGATTCAATTAAAATTGACAACTCAAAAGAGATTTTGAATCCAGAAGTCACCAAATTGTTAGCGAAGAAGCATCTTCCGGTACATCATTCATTTATGCTTTTCAATTCCAGATATTTTAGAATCGATAAGAAATTTTCTTTGGATGAATTAAACCAAATTATTGAATATGAATATTCCCAACGTTTAAATTTATTAAAGGACATAGTTGAAACATATCCCGATAAATTTGATTATAAACTTCTTCAAGAGTTCAATAGTCAGACTTCAGGTTTAGATAATCTAGATTGGTTCGATTTGGTATGTTCCATAGTCACCAAATCTTTTCATGTTGATGATAAATTATTTGTCGTGGATGTTAACCGATTTGACTTCAGTTCAGTAGATATGAGTAATTCATTTGAAGTGGATGAATACAACCAAAATAATCCAGTGGATGTGTTATTGATTTTGGACCCCATGCAGGAATATTCTCAAAAGGTGGTTAGTATAGTACTGTCCATTAGGGATTTGGAATTTGTTAATATCCGAATCTTATTACAACCACAGATAAACAACGAAGAAATTGGTATTGGCAGGTTTTACAAGGGATCATATCCTTCATCTCAAATAAAATTTGATGATAAAGGTAGGTGGTTGCAAAGACACCCGGTCGAATTCGACATGTTGCCCGGTGACGAGAGCTTGGCAGTGGAATTGGATGTGCCAAATAAATGGATAGTAAGTTCAAAGAATGCTTCACCTGGTGTTACAATGGACAATATTAATTTTTCTACTTTAGAGAATAGTTCCATAGTTGCCAAATATGAACTAAAGAATATTTTGATTGAAGGTTATGCAAGGGATATTCATACAGGAAGAACCCCTGATGGATTGCTGTTGGAATTAACTAATAGTAATATTAGTACCGATACATCTGTTATGTCTAGTTTAAATTATTTCCAAATCAAGGCAAATCCTGGAATATGGAAATTGAGTGCCAAGCCAGACCAGTATGCTCTTTTATCTGCTTCCGAGAATAAACATGATCCAAATGCCGAACCAAAAGATTATGAAGTTGTTTCAATTTTCAGTCTCGCTGGAAGGGATATACATACAAGAGTCTCTACCTTGGATGAAAAGGAAGTAGAAATCAAAGAATCAAAGAAAGTGACTCGGAAACATGCTGATATTAATATTTTCACTATTGCTGGTGGAAAAGAGTATGAAAAGCTTTTGAGTATTATGATTGCTTCTGTTAGAAAGCATAACACTAAGCTGGTCAGATTTTGGATATTGGATAACTATATTTCACCTGGTTTCAAGCAAGTCATGCCTCTTTTGGCTGAAAAGTACAATATTGAATATGAATTCATTAGTTATAAATGGCCCAACTTTTTAAGAAAGCAAAAGGAAATACATCGTACAATTTGGGGATATAAGATTTTATTTTTGGATGTTTTATTCCCTCAAGATTTAGATAAGATTATATTTATAGATGCTGATCAAATTTGCCGAACAGATTTAACTGAATTAACTGATATCGATCTTGAAGGTGCCGCTTATGGATTTACTCCAATGTGTGATTCACGAAAAGAAATGGATGGGTTTAGGTTTTGGAAATCTGGATATTGGTCAGAGGTATTGAAAGATGATTTGAAATATCATATCAGTGCATTGTATGTGGTTGATTTGAAGAGATTCCGTGAAATACATGCTGGAGATCGATTAAGATCACATTATCAGAAACTTTCTTCGGATCCTAATTCATTAAGTAACTTAGATCAAGATTTACCTAACAATATGCAAAGACTGATCAAGATCTTTAGTTTGCCACAGGAATGGTTATGGTGTGAAACATGGTGTGGGGATGAAAGTTTAAAGAATGCTAAGATGGTTGATCTTTGTAATAATCCGTTAACTAAGGAAAACAAATTAGATGTGGCAAGAAGATTATTACCTGAATGGATAGAGTATGAAAGCGAGACTCATGAATTATTTGAAGAAGCAGGCAAAAGGCAACTTGATCAAGTAGACCCTGAGTTGGAAGAGGAAGAGGAAAACGATGCTCTGAATATGGGTCAGGTAGAAGACGATGAAGATGAATTCTATCATGATGAATTGTAGAGTATATAGAGATTATAGTAATGTATTTGAGCACATAAATAGAGATCTGATTCTCCTGTCCGGGGTTTGCGTGGGAAAATTTGTTAAGAGTACAAAGTCAATTTTGACAGGAGAAATAAATTTTAATTATTTTTTTGATTCGTTTATAATTACACTAAAATGGTTTAAGGGTTTTACTATACGATATTGACCGAAGAAGAAAGCACATCTGTATGTTGAGTAACTCTAATCAGAATAGATCTAATTATCAAATCTAGATCAATTCTATTTCTTTAATGTAATTATAGATGACGTTGAATAAGAATTGTAAATAAAGAAGTTTAACGTCATATGTAGAATAGAATTGATGAAGCAGAATGACTCAATCCAATCAAATTATAAACTAAAGTTAGAAAAATCACATGATCTTAGGTTATCTTTACGACGAAACAGAAAAAAAGGACCCAAAAAAAAAAAATTTATTGTTAATTACACAAAAAAGAAATTACAGAATACCTGAATCGGCCTCTGTCATAACTCTTTGAACAATACATACATACTTAGTTATACAACAGTCCTAATAAATAATTTTTTACTTTTTCTTGAAATTTTTTTTGTTCATTTTCACTTTCATTCTTTTCCTTTCAATCCAACAACAGCTACATAAGAGAGAGAGATAAAGGAGAAAATGAAGATATCTAAGAAGTTAGAACAAGCTCATTCAGGGCCACATGCTCCTCCAGCAACGTTTTCATTTGAATTCTTTGTTCCAAAGACTTCTCAAGGGGTACAAAATTTATATGATAGAATGGATAGAATGTATGATTTAAATCCAGTATTCATAGATATTACTTGGAACGCAGGTGGAAGATCTTCTAGTTTAACTAATGAAATGGTTTACACTGCTCAATCTGCTTTAGGTTTAGAAACTTGTATGCATTTAACCTGTACTAATATGAAGGTCGAATTAATTGATGAAGCTTTAGATAAAGCGTTTAAATCTGGTTGTCAAAATATTTTGGCATTAAGAGGTGATCCACCTTTGGATGGATCTGAATCTACTGGAGATTTCAAATATGCAAAGGATTTAATTGAATATATTCGTAAGAAATATGGTGATCATTTTAATATTGGTGTTGCCGGTTATCCTGAAGGACATCCTGAAGAACAAAGCGCTACCAAAACTTTAGAATATTTAAAAGATAAATGTGATGCTGGTGCTGATTTCATAATTACTCAAATGTTTTATGATGTTGATAATTTCATTCAATGGTGTTCAAAAGTACGTAAAGCTGGTATTGAAATTCCAATTATTCCTGGTATTATGCCAATTTCAACTTATGCTGCATTTGTTAGAAGAGCTAAATGGTCAGAAATTGCTATTCCTCCACATTTCTTAGAAGCTTTAGATCCAATTAAAGACGATGATTATTTAGTTAGAGAAAGAGGTACTGAATTAGTAAGTGATATGTGTACTAAATTAATTGAATCTGGATTTGTTAATCATTTACATTTTTATACTATGAATTTAGAAAGAGCTACTGTTATGATTTTAGAAAAATTGAATCTTATTGAAGCAGTCAAATCTCATGATGTTGCAGGTGCAAGTGAATTGCCTTGGAGAAAATCTTTAAATCCAGAAAGATCAAAAGAATCAATTCGTCCAATTTTCTGGCAAAATAGAAAATATTCTTATGTTACAAGAACTGCTACTTGGGATGAATTTCCAAATGGTAGATGGGGTGATTCTAGATCTCCAGCTTTTGGTGACATTGATTTATGTGCTAGTGAATTATTAAGACAATCTCCAAAGAGAGCTCTTGAATTATGGGGAACCCCACAAAATTTGAAAGATTTATCTAACATCATTGTTAGTTACTTAAAGGGAGATTTGAAGGCTTTACCTTGGTCTGATGGTCCAGTTGGGGATGATACCAAGATTATTGTTGACGATTTGGTTAGATTAAATGAACGTGGATTCTTCACTATGAATTCTCAACCAGCTTTAAATGCAATTAAATCTTCAGAAAAAGTATTTGGTTGGGGTCCAAAGAATGGTTATGTTTATCAAAAACAATATCTTGAATTCTTCTGTCATAAAGACTTAATTCCAAAGTTATTATACAAGATTGATCAATATAATTCTTCTCAGGGTGATGCTTCATGTTCTCTTATTTCCTATTATGCAGTTGACAAGGATGGGAACTTGACTACTAATTGCAGAGATGATGATATTAATGCAGTTACATGGGGTGTCTTCCCAGGAGAAGAAATCTTACAACCAACAATTGTTGAAAAGACTTCATTCTTAGCATGGAAAGATGAAGTTTATCGATTATTCATGGAATGGGCTAAAGTTATTGGAAGTTCATTGGCTGGTGCTGATTCCGAAAAAGCAGCCACTTTTGCTGAATTGATGACTACATTCAGTAATGAATTTGTTTTGTGCAATATTGTCAACAACGATTTCATTGATGAGAATTCAACCATCTTCAAATTGATTGAAGAATTGGAAGTTTCAGAACTTGCTTGATTTTTTTTATTGTTATTTTTATTAAAAGAAAATGTTTTTAATTCACTTTTTTACGCAGGGATAAAGTATAGACGAATGGGACACTCAACATGTTCCCAAAAAGATGAGGAAAGATTCTTACATTCAACATAGTAAGGTTCTTTCCAATGATGCATTGATTTTTTTTTTATTATTATTTTTATTATTATTATGTGATTATTCAAAACCCTCCATTCAAAATGCGTTTCCAAGAATTTTTTGATGATGATATATTATATTTTGGTGTTTTTAAAACTGGTTACGGGTGTGGTGTTTTTTTGTTATGTGTTTTTGCATATTAGAAGAGATTTTACTTCTTTTCTGTAATTATTCCCAGTGGGATATGTTATAAGAAAAGCAAGTATGGCTCTTTTAGTTATTTTTTACGGTATTCATTTCAACAGAGAGTATAAATTTTATTTTGTTATTTATTTTTAAGGTTAATTAGAAATAGCTGTTTCCTTGTGTATAGAAAGTGGCATCCTCAACGGTATGATTGTTTTTATTGTATATATATATATAATTCAATACAAAAAGAATTAGAGTATAAAACGTTAAATCTTTGTGTAAATTTCAATATGTAGAGTATTGCAAGTGGGACAAGTATTGCTCACTGATAGTTTCATAATTGATAATCTTATGTGATTTCTATCTTACTGGTTGCCAAAAAAATAAGTATGGATAGTTAAATCTACTGTAGAGTGTGAAACAAACCGATCTTGACCTTGACAAGTCAAAGAGGACGATCAAAATAACTTTTACAGATGTTAACAATTATAAAAGAGAACAATAAACATAAAAAAATACAATAATATATTAAAGTAACGAAACGAAATAATGGCATAAATTACAATCCATTTAAAGTCATATGGAAAAGTACATTCAAAAATGTAGATATAGCGAAAGAATAATTAACAATTTTTTGTTTTAATGTAGTAATCCTTGGGGTTTTTATCTTGCATAGTAATAAATATTCACAAAATCAGCTTATAACAAAGCTAAGAAAGCAGCAACAACGAACCCGGAGAATTCTTTTCTAATGTGAATAGAACCAGCACCGCCATCATAGATCGCCAGTGGAGTTGCAGTAATCACGGCTGAAGAAGGGCCTGGAATTTCTCCTCCTTCTTCTTCTATCGATGGTGTTCTGGAATCTTCAGGACCGTCTTCAGCGGTTGGTTGAGGTGGTGCGACTGGTTCGGCAGGTTCTTCAGGTCCATCTTCAGTAGGTTCTTCTGGTACAACTGGTTCGGCAGGTTCTTCAGGTCCATCTTCAGTAGGCTCTTCAGGTACGACTGGTTCGGCAGGTTCTTCAGGTCCATCTTCAGTAGGCTCTTCAGGTACGACTGGTTCGGCAGGTTCTTCAGGTCCATCTTCAGTAGGCTCTTCAGGTACGACTGGTTCGGCAGGTTCTTCAGGTCCATCTTCAGTAGGCTCTTCAGGTACGACTGGTTCGGCAGGTTCTTCAGGTCCATCTTCAGTAGGTTCTTCTGGTACAACTGGTTCGGCAGGTTCTTCAGGTCCATCTTCAGTAGGCTCTTCAGGTACGACTGGTTCGGCAGGTTCTTCAGGTCCATCTTCAGTAGGTTCTTCAGGTGGAACAACTGGTTCTGGTTCAGTTGGTTCAGGTTCAACTGGTTCTGGTTCAGTGGTTGGTTCGGTTGGAACAACTGGTTCTGGTTCAGTTCAGTTGGCACAACTGGTTCTGGTTCAGTGGTTGGTTCGGTTGGAATAACTGGTTCCGGTTCAGTTGGTTCAGGTTCTTCAGGTCCATCTTCAGTAGGCTCTTCAGGTGCTGCAACTGGTTCTGGTTCAATTGGTTCAGGTTCAACCGGTTCTGGTTCAGTGGTTGGTTCGGTTGGAACAACTGGTTCTCGTTCAGTGGTTGGTTCAGTTGGCACAACTGGTTCTGCTTCAGTGGTTGGTTCAACTGGTTCAACTAGTTCAGGTTCAACT